>NW_004955453.1:2870138-2977023 GCF_000276665.1 Chinchilla lanigera | reverse complement strand
TATATATAATTTCTTATTTCCCCCAGGAGGACTAGGATGAAGGTGTCCCTCCCTGACACCTGCTGATGACCAGGCAGGGGCGAAGGGCATGTTGCCCATTAAGCATAGATATGTGCGGGGCTTTTTTTGTTTTTGTTTTTTTAAGTGTCCTGGGTAAAGTTAAAAAGACAAGCTAGCAGGGACAGTGGCACAGCACTCTAGAGGCTGAGGCAGGAAGATTGCCGTAAATTCAAGGCCAGCCTGAACTTAGTGAAACCCTGTTTCAAAAAACCCCCACCTGAACATAATAATAATTAAGACAAGCAAAAGCAGCATCATGAGAGGAAATATTTGGGATAGAGGATTAATATGCCTTAAAAAACTCATTAATTTTTTTTTAATGAGAGCACAATCCAAGGTTTTTTGTTTGGTTGGTTGTTTTATTCTGTTGACAAAGGGTCTCACTATGTAGTTCAGGCTGGCCTTGAACTCATGATGATCCTCCTGCCTCAGCCTCCAAAGTGCTGGGATTACAGGTGAGCACCACTATACCCGGCCCAATGCAAATTTCTAAGTAAGGAAAAGTTATTAAAAAAAAAAAAAGTTTGTTCCCTCTAGAGGGATGAGGAATATGCAGTGTGTACAGGAAAAGATGCCCAGCCTCCCTGGGCAGTAACCAGAGCACACCCTCAGCTGCTGGAGGCAACTGCCGAGTTTACCCGCCAGGGCTTGGGTGGCAGTGCCATACAGGCTCACACCTCCCCCTGTGGGAATGGAGGTGGCTTTTTTTTGTTTTTTTGTTTTTTTTTTTCCAGTACCAGGAGTTGAACTCACAACTTCGCGCTTGCCAGGCAGGCGCTGTGCTGCTGAGCTAAATCCCCAGCCCCGAGGCAGCTTTTTTGAACAGCAGTGTGGCCGCTTGTTTGAAACCACGAGCTGCAGATTTTCAAGCAGTTCCACAGCTTAGCAGCTGTCTGGGAGCTGTAAGTGCACTAAGAAGTGTGGACAGGGCGTGGCGGCGCACGCCTGTCATCCCGCACTTAGGAGGCTGAGGCAGGAGGATCGCTGGGAGTTTGAGGCCAGCCTGGGCTACAGAGTGAGTTCAACACCAGCCTGAACTGCACAGCAAGACCCTGTCTCAAAAAAAAAACAAAAACAAAACAAGAATAAAACCTAAATAAAAACAAAACAAGAATAAAACCCCCAGCTGTGGGTGAGGGGTCCCCCTGACCCATCCTAGATGCAGACAGGGGGTGAGGGACCTCCAAGTGAGTCCCTGGTACATGGCTGTTGGAGAAGGCTGCACATCTCTTTGACAAAAGGACAGTTTCCTGGAGCTATTCCCATGTCTGCAGTTTCTCTGAATAGCCATCTTGAAATAAGCCAAAGAAGCATATTTTGAGGTGGCTTATTCTGGTCTTCCATGGAATTTTTTTACAGAGAAAATGTTTTTATGTTCTATGTATATGACTGAAAAAATGTGCCAGAAAAAATTTTTTCTTTTGCTTTCTTCGAAGTAAACGATGGGTTAATTTCTAAGAAAGTAAAAGCAAATCTAGAGAAAACTGGGGCAGCCAGACTCTCAAATTTAAATAGCCTCCACGGAAGAGCGCACTCAGAGTCTTTGTGGCAGATGACGAGATGACGTGACGCAAGGACGCAGTCATCTCCCAAAGGTTCCCCCGCTCAGGTCCCGTCTCCGTAGGGTTTGGAGGTTAGCTTTCCGTACATGATAGGTGGGAGCCACACATTGCCATAGCAGGTGACAGGGTGGAGATGGTGCTGATGTTGGCTGGTGGAGGCATTACTGATTCGGGGGTCCTGGAGCTTGAACCTGCGGCCTCTATGTTGAGCTAGATCTCCAGCTCCTTTTTAAATTTTTTATTTTGAAATAAAGTCTCCTTAAATTGCCCAAGCAGGGCTCAAACTTGCAATCCTCCTGCCTCAGCCTCCCAGAATGCCAGGATTACTGGCGTGTGCCATCCAGCCTGGCCACGCTGATGATGTTGGTGGCACTGTTGATGGCCATGCGGTCTGTGGCCATCCCCACCTGACCTCATCTGTTAATGGCGACGCCGTTACTGGTGTGGTGGAGGTGACGGAGGCTATGGCAGTGGTGATGATAGAAATGATGTATTTAAGTGAGCAGAAAATTGAAGTCAAAAGCAAATGTACCCTGGTGGATAAGTTGAGCAAGGGACATGGGGAAAGGACATCACTTGGTTGGTGACAACTCCCCCCATTCTGCTTGGTGTTCGAGTTGATCATAATGTGCCTGATTTTTCCATCCCATTTCAGTAGGGCAGGGGCAGCGCCTTATGTTTTATATTATTTTTAGAATTTTTTTATTAGTACTGTACATGTGTGCTATACATAATGTTTGCATTCCTTGTGGGAAGTTGGTCTGTGCTCATAACACATCAGAATTCTTTTTTTTGTGTGTGTGTGTGTTTTGTTTTTTTTTTTGAGACAAGGTCTCACTATACAGTTCAGGCTGGCCTTGAGCTCACTGTGTAGCCCAGGCTGGTCTCCAACTCGCAACAATCCTCTCGCCTCAGCCTCCCAAGTGCTGGGATTACAGGCGTGCACCACCATGCCCAGCCACATCATAATTCTTATTTTCATTCCTTTCCCTCCCTCCCCTTGCCTCTCCCTCTATCTCGTGATGAAAGATCTACCTCCCTACTGCTATTACCTGTCTGTTATTTTGCTCTTCCTTTGTACTTTATACTCGTGTGAGAAACCACGTAATACTTGAGCTTGTGTGTCTGCTTTGGTTTTTTTTGTTTCTTTTTTTTTTTTTGGTACCGGGAATCGAACTCAGGACCTTGCCCTTGCCAGGCAGATGCTTGTGCCGCTGAGCTATATCCCCAACCCCTCATGGGTTTTTGTTTGTTTGTTTGAAACAAGGTCTCGCTATGCAGTTCAGACTAGCCTTGAGCTCACTTTGTAGCCCAGGCTGGTCTCAAACTTGCAACGATCCTTCTGCCTCAGCCTCCCGAGTGCTGGGATTACAGGCATGCGCCACCACACCCAGCTTCGTGTGTGTGTGTGTGTGTGTGTGTGTGTGTGTGTGTGTGTGCGCGCGCACGTGCTTTGTTTCACTTAGCATTATGGTCTCCTGGTGTTGCAGGGACACGGTACCAGACACCCATACGTTGAGGGAGGAGAGGCTTAGTTTGACTCACAGCGTGTAGAGGCTTCGGTGCGCAGTTGGCTGGTCCCAGGCAGTGGGGCAGCGCAGAGGAGGAACAGCCCGTGGCATAGCAGGCAGGAAGCAGGGAGGGATGTCGAGAGGAGAGGAGCAGCATACACTCTTCCGGGCCACACCCACAGTGACCCACCTCCCCTACAGGCTCCCGCTTCACACCTACAGAAGCCCAGCAGCAGCTAGCCCAGGGTCACACACCTGCAACCCGTCACCTCCTGGACCCCCACCTCTGAGCACAGAGGGGGGGACATCTAGTTAGAAACCGTAACAAGGTGCATCTGTTTTCCTACACGACTCAAGTTTGTCTTTATGGATGAGGAAGAAAAAATAAATAAAACTCTTGAAGTCATGGGCGCAGGAGAGGATTTTGGGAACAGAATCCCGGTTGCACAGGAAATAGTACCGGGGATCATCAGGTGGGAGCGCATAAAGCTTCCGCACAGCAAAAGAAACCACCAGAGGTGAACAGGGACAGCGCCTCGTGAGCGAGGCGTCTCCAGTGCCTGGCAGCACAGCCGGCCGGGGTCGTGGGCTGGCTGCCAGGCAGGCAGGGTCCGAGCCCTGCTCCTCTGTTCATCGGCTGTGTGACTTCAGGCGAGCAGCCGCAGCCCCCGGAACCTGGCCGCTGACGGCCCAGCTGAGCCACCTCCTTGGTCAGGCGCTCTCCAAGCCCCCAGCTGTGGTGCTCTAGGTCTCAGTTCTCAAACCCACAGTGAGCTCACAACCTGAGCTCTCGGTGACTGAACAAAGCAGGGTGGTCTGTTTTCCTGAGACAGGGTCTCGCTGTGCAGTCCAGGCTGGGCTGGAACTCGTACCAATCCTCCTGCCTCAGCCTCCCAAGTGCTAGGATTACAGGCACACACCACCAAGCCCAGCCTGAAGCAGGATGACCTGATGCCGAGGACCCGGGGGCTGTTTCAGGGGGTGTGTGTACTCAGGGATGCTTCTTTGTGGGTCTGAGACTCGAGTGACAAGGAGGTGCCCCTCCCAAGTGGAATCCAGGTCTCTGGAGAATCCTGGAAAATGTAGCTCACAGCCAGGTGTGGTGGCTCAGGCTTACAATCCCAGTGCTCAGGAGGCTGAGGCAGGAGGATCACTGAGTTTGAGGCCAGCCTGGACTACATGGTGAAACCCTGTCTCAAAAACAGAAAAAAACCAAGAAACCCCAAAATGTAGCTCAAGCCCGGCCTGATGGAGCACGCCCATAGTCCAGGGAAGGATAAATCCACATACAAAACCCCACTGATTTGGCAGTGGATTAAAAGAAAGTTGAGTGTGGTGGCACATGCTCACCTCAACGCTCTGGGAGGCTGAGGCTGGAAGAACACAAATTCAGGGTCTAGCCAGGGTACTTTAGTGACTTAGCTAGATCCTGCTTCAAAAATAAATAAAAAGCGCTAGGGATGTAGCTCAGTGTGAAGGCCCGGGGGTTCAGTCCCCAATACAGTGAAAAAAGAAAAAAGAAGGCAAACAAAGAAGTGCAGATCATGGCAGGTGACAGGCTGAGAGCAGCTTGGATGAGGGTCTACGTGGTACAGAGCCCCCAGGACGGGGTCCTGCTCTCCCTGTGGTAGAAGTGGCCGGCCCAGGCTGTTCAGCTGTGGGCCAGGGTATATTTGGGAGCAGAGCGGGAAACCAGTGCAGGCGACGTGGGTGGGGGAGAGGGAACGACTGGGAACGGCTCCCAGTCGAGAAGCCTCAGAGTGGGTGGTGAGAAGCCGGAGGGAAGGCGGGTTTGGGGGAGGACGAGGAGCTATTTTCTGGCTGTGCGGATTTTGAGGTGCTCGTAGATAGCCCTGGCGTCCTTGTCCGCAGAGGGCACGGTGAGGCTGTGCGGGGGCGGCTGGCGGGACGGAAGCAGCGGCTTCCTTCTCGATCTCGTCTCCCAGGTCGCCTTCGAGGCCAGTCCGGTCAACATGGTGGCCAAGCTCAGCCAGCTGACAAGCCTGCTGTCCTCCATTGAAGACAAGGTACTGGGGGGTCCCGTGGCTTCTGGGGGGCCCTCTTCCTGCACAGAGAATCACAGGCTCAGGCTCTGCGTCCCCGCTGATGCTGGGTCATCGCTGCCACCCGCAGGTCAAGGCCCTGCTGCACGAGGGCCCCGAGTCTCCCCACTGGCGTTCCCTCATCCCACCCGTCACCTTTGAGGTGAGTGGTCCCGGGTGCCTGGCCTTGCGCCCCACACTTGGGGGACGTCCTGCTCCCTTGGAAAGAGGGTTTTGGGCTTGGGCTATGGAAGGGAACCTAAGCGTGGGGGGTGGCGGTGGGTGGGGCCTCCTAGCTGGGACAGTGGTTCAACATTGGAGCGCTGCCTGGAAGCGCCCGTGAGGGACAGAGCGAGGGGACAGCTGCTCCTCCTCGGCTCAGGAGAGACGCGGGACTGGGTGCACCCGTGGCTGGAGAAGCCGAGAATTCCTGTGATTCCTCCGAGAGGGACCTATTGGAATCTCCAGGCTTGGACCCAGAATGGGCTTTGCTTCATGAGCCCCCGTGGTTCCCGTAGATCCAGCCCAACCTGCCTGGTCCCGAATTTAGAAAAACTTTCTCTCCCCACTCCCGCCCCCGACTTCAAAGTCTTCTTTGGCCCTAGAAATACTCCTGTAAAAGACAGATTTCCACTTTCCAAGCACGCCTAGACACCCTCCCAATTATCAGTAAGTGTTCAATTAGTGGTTGTAACAGGACCCCGGAGTTTAGCTGTCTCTTAATTACTCACATCCTTCCTGGAAGTAGCTGACACATCCGATGAGTAAGTGTCATCGGAGCAATCAGTGAATGAACCACTCCCCCCCCCTCATCTGTTTCCTCCACCAACCCTGTTGGCGGAACAGCTGGGGTGAGCAGTGGATGAGCGGTTCACCAAGAGACTGTGGAACACCTATGGGCAAGGATGGGGTCCTGAGGTCCCCACCTGGCCATGTAGACCTGGGGCTCACAGGTTAGCATGGCCAAAGCAGAGCTGGAACATCAACAAACTGCATCTGTCTCTCTACAAAGGTGAAGGCCGAGTCTCTGGGGATTCCTCAAAAAATGCAGCTCAAAGTCGACGTGGAGTCTGGGAAACTGATCATTAAGAAGTCCAAGGATGGCTCCGATGACAAGTTCTATAGCCATAAGAAAAGTAAGGCTTCTAAGGGTGACTGGTCAGTAGGTGACTGATTGATAGCAGGCTGGGAGGAGGAGCGGAACCCGCTGGGCACATTCCACCCCTTTGCAGAGGGTGACCCCTGCCCTGGCCAGGCACCGCTCTCACCCTGACTGTGGGATTCCTGTCCTGCTCTGAGATCACCTTTATGGGGCCTCCCCTGCCCACTGTGAACCCCCAGGGAAGAGCCTACACCTTGCTGGGGGCACTTGGCATGCCCTGCCCTAGCAGCAGGTGTGTGTGTGTTGTGTGTGTGTGTGGCAATTCCATGCGTTTGTATGTGACGGTGTCTCTTCCCCACACACAGCCGATCCGACTCACCCTGTCACCTGCCATGCCTGGTGCAGGGCCTGCCCAGATGGCATGGTATCCTTGGCAGGTGGTATTGTTAGCACAGCACAGACTGACTGGCGCTGATGTATGTGTACCCTGGAATCAAACTGCAAATTCACATCCTAGCTTTGTCACGCAGCAGCTGTGTGGTCTTTGGGTTTGTCACATCCAAGCTGTCTCAGCAGCTGTGTGACTTGGCCTGCTTCTCAGGGCCTCAGTTTCCTTTGCTGTAAAACAGAGATGAGGAAGATTAAGTGAGTGGCACGGCAGTGAGCCCGGCACACGGCCTTCTCTAAGGCCTGCTGTGATCCTTGGGCTTGAGCTGCTTAAATGAAAAAAAAAAATGGGCTGCAGTAAATGACACATAGCCACAAATGCCCCTCATAATCTCGTTTCAAATGCACTGGTCCCACCGTGCTTGCCACTTTCTGAAGCAGCTCTGGAAGTCCCCTTTCCTGAGTGTCGTTGAGAGATGTGGTCCAGGACACAGTGACTGCCGCTGCGGGGTGCCTCCAAGGAAAGGCAGGCCCGCGAAAGCGCTGCGGTGCGTGCTCGTCCGCCTCACCCACCAGCTCGGCACCCGGCAACTTCCGGCTCTTCCCCAAAGTCCAGGTGACTATAAAAGACCAACATTCTGAACGGATTCAGGACCTCGAGGCAGCCCTGACAGCACAACTAAAGACGCTCGCGGAAGAGGACCCCAGAGCCACTTCGGGAGGTGGCGAGTGCGAGGAGACGAGTGTCTGAGGCAAAGGGAGAATTCTGAGGGGGCAGATGGCTACGTGTCTTTTGCTGTGTTGTTTTTTTTTAATTTAAGCATTCAGTGTATTTTTCAGTCACACCTTGTAGAAGTGAAAGACAGCTTTCCTCCTTCCCTCTCGAGGTTTGGGCAGAGGCCGAGCGGGATTAGCAGGAGGAGGGCACGTAGATGGGCTCCGTGTAAGCGCTGTGGGACCCGGCAGGGCTCCCGTGGAGTGCGGACGCGAGGCTGGCGTTGAGCCTGAGTGGGTCTGGGCTCAGTGTGACGAGGGGACACCGGGGGAGCCGCGGACAGGATGTGGGGTGTGACTGAGTGCGGAAACGGAGCAAGTGCTTAGCAGGGCTGGGGGTTCAGATCCTTTCTGTCCTCGGAGAGAGACAGATTCCCTTGCTTCCAGGCGTAGGGAGGGCATGGTCCATGCTGAGCTTATTACCTGCTTCCAGGATGGTCAGAGAGTCCAGTACTCCCCATGTTGAGGTGCCGTGTGCTGGGGTAGTGGGTCTGCAGCCCCATCAGTGGCTTGGTGGAGTGTGACAAGCCCAGGCACACACCTGTAATCCCAGGGCTCAGGAGGCTGAGGCAGGAGGATGGTTGCGAGTTCAGGGCCAAACTGAACTACATAGCGAGACTAGGTCTCAAAAAACCAAAACAATAAATAAAGGAAGCCCAAGCGTAATTCCCAGCCCAGCGCCTTGTGACCTTGGCCCGGTGCGCTCTCCCTGGTTCCTGTTCACGGGACAGAGGTCGCATCCTGCAGGGCTGTGGTGAGCTGGAAAGCGAAAGAGCCAACCACACGGCCACTGGCATCCGGGGCGCTCCGGACAGTGGGGCCGGTCTTCCAGGGTCGCTGTGGGGAGGCAGAAGGGAGCAGTGGGACAGGGTGAGGCAGCTCAAGGGGCGGGGCAGGGCCCCTGCCGTGGTGCTGTTTGGCAGGAGAAATGGGGGTACGACGGTCCGAGACGGATTAATTCTGCGTTCTGAAAAGTCCTAAGAGGGCAGATGTCACTGTTGCAGTAGCGATGGGGAGAATGTGTATGCTGATCAGCCGGACTGGGATTCACCCTAGAGTTCAAACATAAAGAGGTCAAGGAGGGGAAGGTCAGCACGGCACCCTCATCAGCACAGACCCTCTGGGGCCGCCGGACTCCTCCCTGCCCAGCTGGGAGGGTTCGCTCTCTGTCCTGACCCCTGTCCTCCGGGAACCAGAGAGGTGGGGCCTGGGCCTCACACGCCTGGGATCCCCAGCTCTGTGCAGCCCCGGTATGTGCAGGTGCCTTCTCAGGGAAGACCAGTTGTCCGGATGCTTGCCTTCCTGCTGGGAAATCCCAGCACCCCCTGTGGTACTTTCGCATATACTCCACAAAGGCTGCGATGTGGTCTCTGGTTCACCACTAAACCCCCGGGTCTAGGACAGTGCTTGGCAAAGAGGAAGTGATGCACAAATGCATACTGATTTGTTTGTTTGCTTTTCAGACAGGGTCCCACTGTGCAGCCCAGGCTAACTTTGAACTCTTGGTGATCCTCCTGCCTCAGCCTCCTGAGTCTGGGAGCTTCTGGTTTTATTAACGTGATGTAGGGAAAGTGAGCCACTTACTGCCCATTGTGGAATAATCGTTCTGATAAGCAGGTTGTCAGATCCTAACAGCAACCAGAATCCTGTAAGCAGATGTCAAGGAAAACCAGAAATTCTGGGGGAGGAGAGACACGGCCTGAGAGTAGAAGATTGAGAGAGTCCTAGGGCATCCGGTGTTGCGCACCATGTCATGGGTGGTTTCCTGCTACTGCTGGCAAGGCCACCTGGACTCCCCTTTGGGGGAGCTCCTAGCTTGAGGCTACAGTAGGACACCCCTATAACTTCAGCGACTTGGGAGGCTGAGGCAGGAGGATCACTTTGAGTTTAAGGCCAGCCTGGGCCACACAGTGAGTCCCTCTCTCAAAAAAAAAAAACAGAAAAAGACAGTAGCTGGATGCGTCTGCTATCATCACTTCCCTTTGGAAGGCAGCACTCACGGGAAAGCAAGAGAAAAACGCACAGTGACAGGATTCTGACCTCTGGGCGGCAGACGGATAATAAAGCCCACACATGGGAACCAAAATACCAAACTTTAAGCGCGTGGTTGGAAAAACTGAGACCCCTGACTCAGCCCACGGAACCCACAAAGGGCCCAGGAGCTGATAGCGGTGGGGGTGGGGGTGGCCCGTGGTGCAGACTCGGACCCGCTGGCCGGGTACGTGGGCCGACAGCAGACTTCCCTTCCCCCAAGTCCTGCAGCTCATCAAGTCTCAGAAGTTCCTGAACAAGTTGGTGATTTTGGTGGAAACAGAGAAGGAGAAGACCTTGCGGAAGGAATACATTTTTGCTGACTCTAAAGTAAGTGGGGACGGCTGTCTTCCGAGGTCCATGGTGTCCGTAAGTCACTGTTTCACACCTGGGGAAACTGAGGTCACAGCAGCTAGGGACCATGCTCGGGGGCAGCTGGGCTGGGCTGGGTTTCAGCCCCAGGAAGAGCTGCCACGTGCCTGGGGGGCAGCCTGGGGTGCTCTGCCACCCGATCATCCATCTCAGAAGCCCCAGCCATAGCCAGGTGTGGTGGCTCACGCCTGTAGTCAGCACTCTTGGAGGCTGAGGCAGGAGGATCGCACATTCAAGCCCAGCCCTAGCAATTTAATGAGATCCTGTCCAAAATAAGAAAAGGGCAGGGATCAGGGGAGGTAGCAGGGAGCTCGGGGGCGGGGGCACAGCTGGCAGGACAGTGGGAGGACGCTGAGAAGAACACGGGAGTAGGGGCCAGACAGGCGGCAGGGGTAGAGAGAAATCGCCTTGCTGCACGGTGCCCTGGCACAGGGTGATAGGTCCAAACCCGGTTAGCTCTGCCCTTTGCGGCAAGCTCAGGGGTGGAGGGGTCGGGGGCTGAGACACCAAATTGTGAGCCACTGCCAGCTACAGCTGGTATCGACAGACCAGCCACTGTCAGTCACAGCTTCCTGAACCGGAGCCCCCCTCTGAGGGACCTCACTGAGACTTGCGATTAGGAGTTCAAATCATACGAAATTGCAAAACAGTCAAAGGCCAGTCTTGCACATGGTGTGACCTGAAATTTTGTGGCATTTAAAGTTGTTCTTCCCTATGGCCCACATCCTAAGAGGGCCATGATTCTGCTTTGCCCCAGGCAAAATACCTGAAAAAGTTGAAGGTAGCTGTGATGGCCTTTACGTGCCCTTTTCCTTTTAGTTAGCTGCTTTAACTTAAAATTTTCTTTCATTACATCAGTAACCCACTCTCACCAGTGAAATGGTAACAAATACAAGTAAGCACAAGTTTAAGATAAAAACACCCATGTACCACTAGTTGGCCTTGGGCTATACTGCACCAGATGTGTTCTTTTCTTTTGTTGGTGTTTTTTGGGGGACAGGGTCTTGCTATCTAGTCTAGGCTGCCCTGGAACTTGCAGTGATCCTCCTGCCTCAGCCTTCTGAGTGCTGGGATTACAGGTGTGAGCCACCACACCTGCCCAGATGTTTTGTTAAAATAAAAAATACAGGGATGCCATTCATATCATTTTTCATGTGTAATGATGTATCTTGGCAACGCCCCCCCCCCCCCGGGCCCCCTTACCGGGAATCGAACTCAACACCTCCCACTTGCCAGGCAGGCGCTGTGCCGCTGAGCTAAATCCCCAGCCCATAACCTCTCTTTTGTGACAAAGTGCTTCTGCACATCATTTGTAGGCCCTGTGCTGTCCTAGCTGGTGGATGGTCCGACAGTTACTCACGAATCCCCCAGGACTGGGCATGAGGCTCGCTCCTGAGTTGCAGATCCCAGTGTGTGCTGTGCAGGGTCGTGGTGAGGGTGGGGTCTTTTGCAGGTCCCTACTGTTTTCTGGGAGTCACCCCCACCCGGCAGTGGCATATCTGGGTCAGAGAAGAGCCGTTCATACTTGGGCACACTTGTTTCCAAGCTGCTCCGCCACCGTGCGCGGCACTCACTGCCCTCGGGGCTGAGTCCTTTGCAAAATGCAGAGCCAGGCCACGCTCAGTCTTACCCTTTCCGTCCGCAGAAGAGAGAGGGGTTCTGCCAGCTCCTGCAGCAGATGAAGAACAAGCACTCGGAGCAGCCGGAGCCCGACATGATCACCATCTTCATCGGCACCTGGAACATGGGTGGGTGCCTGCGCGCCGGCCCGCGCCTCGCCTTTGCGTCTGTCTTCCTGCTTCCGCATCCGGGACACCCTGGGTCTCCTGTCTGTCTCCCTGCCCCACCCCCAGCCCATCCTCTCGGCCCCTTTTCTAAGGAGTGCCAGCCTTTCGAATAGCCAGAGTTACTTCCAAATTGGAAGGTTTTAGGTAAAGAATCGGAATGTCTAGCTAAAGGGGCTTGTATCTTAGTCGGTGCGCCAAGGGGCAAGGAGAAAGGGGCCCCGGGGCCCAAAGAAAGAAGTCTACCCTGGGCTAGGCGCGGTGGCACACGCCTGTCATCACAGCACTTGAGAGGCTGAAGCAGGAGGATCCCCACAAGTTTGAGGCTGGGCTACTAAATGAGTTCAGAGCTAGCCTGGACTACATAGCAAGACCTTGTCTCACAAACAAACAAAAAGACGTCTACCCTTGTTTTATCCAGAAAGAGAAGTTGGTAGGTAGATAGATAAATGGGATTCCCAGTTAAATTTGAATTTCATATAAAGAATAAGTACATTTTTAATGCGGGTTTTTGT
Source organism: Chinchilla lanigera (assembly GCF_000276665.1). Lineage (NCBI taxonomy): Eukaryota > Metazoa > Chordata > Mammalia > Rodentia > Chinchillidae > Chinchilla > Chinchilla lanigera. The sequence continues at coordinate 2,964,883 of NW_004955453.1, read as the reverse complement.
CTGGGAGTAAGTAAATAAATACCAAATATAACTGCTAATATAGCATGTATACTTCTATGCTAATACATTTTATATACTAAATACAGTGATAGCTTGATACTCAAGTGCTTGCAAACGTATTGAGCAAAATGACACATTTTGATGCAGTAGTTCATTGGACACCCAAAGTAGAACTTGTCAATGTCGGTGGCCCCAGCACTTGCTGCCCTTTCCAGACAAAACTATTTGTGTGGCCCTCATCACACTCCTGGAACCAGTTAACGATGAGTACCCCGTGACCACTGTAGGTAGCATGTAAATATAAATCACACTAAGTAGAGAAAGTACCCAGCTAGAAATAGACACTGAAGATATACTAGATGGATAGATGGGTAGATGGGTAGATGGGTAGATGGATAGATGGATGGATGGACAGGCAGATAGACAGGCTAACTATATGTTTTATACTAAGGAATGTTGGAGTACATATTCAGCTAGAAATAAGCAGGGAGAAGGTGCCCCTTGCATCTGAGTGTCAGATGAGCAGCTGTCGCGGGGCAGATTTACCCAACCACCTCCCGTTAGTCTGCCTCTGTGGGGCAGTCAGGCCACCCCAGTCCCTGCCCCGCAGAATGGCCAGCAGAGCACTGGAGGAAGGGGTGAGCAGCGCCTCTGGAGAAGGGGGTACCTAGAAATGAAAGGGTGGCAGAGGTTGGGCCAGCTTCCTGGAGAGAAGGTGGGAGATTCGGTGGGTCCCAGACACCCGGCCCTCTCAGGCCCTCTCAGGCCCTGTCGCACAAGGCCTTTCATCCCTAACCTTGCCCGGCCCAACGTGGAGGTTGCAGGGGCCACACTGGTGTTGAAGTTGTTCAGGGCTCCCAGTTCCTCACCTGTCCTGTTCAGAGCTCCTAACCCCGACACTGTGCCAGCCTTCCTCGGGGCTCACGTTGTGGCACGGGGCCTCGGAGCTAAGACGTGGGAGGAGCTGGCTGGGGCCCTGCTGCCCATGGGCAGGGTGGAAGGGGACTCCACAGGTGGTCACCTGCCAGCCCTAGCTGCTGCTGTACCACAGGACTCCCTGGGGCTTAGATTCCTGAGGGCCAGGGCTATGGTGCAGTTTCTGTTGCTGCCCTAGTACATAGCGTGGTGCTGGCCATCTTTCCAGTGAGCTCCAGCCACGATGGGGCATCTCCTGGCGTTCGGGTTCTTTGGCATTTAACCTCGTCTTTTAAAGAAGAGACTTTCTTGGCTGGACATGGTGCAGCACACCTGTAATCCCAACACTCGGGAGGCTGAGGCAGGAGGATTGCTGAGGGTTCAAGGTCAACCTGAACTACATAGCAAGACCCTGTGTCCAAAAAAAATAAATAAAGGAATAAATAAAAGAGACTCCTGAGTTCTGACCCCTAAATGGCACTCCGGGTGTTACTGGCACCTAAATAGCCGTCTAGGGCATTTGCCTGAATGGCTTCACGTGACTGTGTTGTCCCCTCCCTACCCCGCCCCCACCCGTTTCCCTGCCGAGCCTTTGACTCACGTGGTGTTGGGTTTTGCTGTTGAAGGTAACGCCCCCCCTCCCAAGAAGATCACGTCCTGGTTTCTCTCCAAGGGGCAGGGAAAGACGCGGGACGACTCTGCGGACTACATCCCGCATGACATCTATGTGATCGGCACTCAGGAGGACCCCCTGGGGGAGAAGGAGTGGCTGGAGATACTCAGACACTCCCTGCGCGAAGTCACCAGCATGACCTTCAAACCGGTGAGCGGCTGCCCAGGCTCCAGGCCCTGCTTGGCCAGGAGCAGCCCGGTGCCAGGGCAGGCTCGGCCTCGCAGTCCCCCACTTCCAAAGACATCGGGGACTCAGCGGCCCTCCGTTCCAGAGCCAGAGAGATGCAGCAAGGGCCATACTCGGAAATTAGTGGGGCCCCTGGGCAACTGCTGAAAACCACCAAGTCCCCCTCGACCCCAGCCCTGCTGGTCGGAGCCCATCTTTACTTCCTGGGTCTAGCGTTCGCCCTAAGTCTCATCTTTAAGTTGCTGTCTTGCTGCTGGCATTGCTCAGAGTTACCCCAAAGGCTGAGGGTTAGAGACAGGGCACCCTGCTCCCAGGGGCTGGGGCTGGGGTGCAGCACCGTGCCCTGGGCTCCAGCACGGCACCTTTGCCAAGTGTGGCAACGCTGTCCTCCTGCCAGGTCGCCGTCCACACGCTCTGGAACATCCGCATCGTGGTGCTGGCCAAGCCGGAGCACGAGAACCGGATCAGCCACATCTGCACCGACAACGTGAAGACCGGCATTGCCAACACCCTGGGTGAGCGGGCGGGAGCCTCGGCCCCTGTGGCCTGCTGTCACGTCTTCCCACCTGGGATCGACCCCTGAGAGCCCGGTCCTGGCACACCCGGGTAGTTGGTACCGTGGCTGGAGCAGTCAGGGGTCCATGCTGGCTCTGGGATCTGGTTCTGAATCACTAAGCCTCAGGGGAGGCTGGAGCCCCTGGTCCAGCAGGCTCCCAGGTGGCTCTGGAGGGGACAAATGGGCCATGGGCCTCGCTTTGAATAGCAAGAACCTAGAACGGGGTGGGCGCACATCTGCTGGGAAGGGGCTGGTAGTCGCCGTGTTAGGCTTTGTGGGCTACACGCCACGGCTCATCTCTGCCTTTTTGGCTAAGAGCTGCCACGGTCAACACAAAAAAGGAACAGGAGACTTTCCCACCAAGGCTGGCACTGCCCACGGGGTGTAGCTGCCACCTCGGTCTGGGTCCCTGTTCTCCCAGACCAGAGGTAGAGATGAGGTTCGCCGCTCTAAGTCTTGGGGCTTCAACCAAGGTGCCCCAGAGAGCAGAGATCAGAGCTGGAAGATGGCGTGGGCTTTGGTGTGCGTGAGTGTGTGACTTTATATGGGTGTGTGTGAGTGCGGGGTGTGGGCATGCAAGCCTGTGTATGGATGTGTAAGTGCATACCTGTGGGGGCTTGACATTGAATGTGTGTGAGTGTGTTCATGTGAATCTATGCACAGGTGTGAGTCTGCATGCCATCCTATGTGTATGAGTGTGTGCTTCTGGGTATGTTATGTATGTCTGTTCTGTGAGTGAGTCTGTGTGTGTGTGAGTGTGGGGGTGCCTGGGAGTGTCCAGCTGCATGTGTGTGGGATACACCCAGAGCCTCGTGTAGAGCCAGGGGCAGAGCAGCACTCTGCGGTAGTTGGAGCCGGGGCGGGACAGTCCTAGAGGTAACAGGAAGCAGCAGGATTGCTGCAATCACACGTGCACAGCTCCCGGCCTCTCTGCCGGTAAACCTCACACTGCTGTGGCCATGCCCCCGTGTCCCCTGGACTTCCTGCTTGGGGAGGCGTGGGTCGTGGGAACTCTCCCTGCTGGGGTTCCATTTCTCCCTGGGCCCTGCCCGCAGGGGGAGCTCGCTCTGACCTCTCCTTACAAAATCACACTGCACCTCCTCTGCCAGCCTCGCCTCTAGCGGGTGCCTCAGCTCTGGGTCCAGCACCGCAGGGCCGTGGCAGGCTGGGGGCTGGACACAGGGTAGTTGCCAAGTGAAGGGGGTCCCAGTTCTCTGGCTCCACCGAAGGTCCACAAGCAAAGTGTGCAAAGAAGGTGGTTTTCGGCATGAGCAGGCAGGCGCCACCAAGGGGAGGTCAGGGGACAGCTCTGCTGGGTCAGGGGAGCCGAGATCCAAGGGCGAGGAGGGGTGGCAACCTGGTACTCAGCCCAGGAGCCCCCTGTGGCCTGTGGCTGCCGAATGGGACAGAGCAGGTTCTCAGACGCGGCCTGGCTTGAAGTCACAGGGAGCTGGGGTCAGCAAACTTTCTGTGAAAGGCAGGTGGTGGTGACTCTAGCGGCCCTCGGGGCTGTGCATGCTCTGAAACCACCCAGCTCCGGCCTGGCCCGAAAGCAGCTTCACAGACATAGTGCGGAGACCACGGGGCACAGCTGTATAAAGGTTTTCTCATAAAACCTTGCGCCTGAACACTGAGGTCCTTCATGTTTTAATTGTCCTGAAAGATTTCTTTCGATGTTATTTCCCCAACAAAGATGTCAAACCCATTTTGAGCCAGTAGTGGGCCCGTGCACACACCTTCCCAGGCCCCCAGAACCTCTGCTCCAGTGGGTGAGGTGTTCCTCCTCCCGGCAGGTTGCCAGGTGGCCCAGGGAACACACTTTGAGAACCACTAGTCTTGTATAACTCCAAAGGCAGGGAGGAAAAGCTGTGCTCTTGGTGAGGGTCCTTGGTCAGTTTGGAGAAGCCCAAGACTGCTGGCTGTCCACCTGTCACCATCACCCCAGGGGACCCTGGCTGCTTTCTCTGGCCCTCCTCCTTGCCATTTCTCTGTTCGTATTGGCACACAGTTCCCTCCGCATGTGCCGGTTGGACACTCTGGTTCTTCTTCTGTCCCCGCTTAGGGAACAAGGGAGCAGTGGGAGTGTCGTTCATGTTCAACGGAACCTCTCTGGGGTTTGTCAACAGCCACTTGACTTCCGGAAGTGAAAAGAAGCTCAGGTAACGGGGCTCCTTCCCTGGCAGTCTGGGTCTGGTCCCTTGCCCAGACGGCTCCCACTCCAAATGCCCTAATCCCCCACTCAGCCTGGGACCTTCCGGGTGACATGCGGCCCTGCGGGCTCTTCCTGGGCTCAGCAGAGACACCTGCGGCTCTGGGGGGACCTCCAGTATGGATGACTCTGTCTGGAGGACAGCAAAGATGTCTGTGTCCTTAGCCTGCTGGATACCTAACTACCACTCTTTCTACGTGGCCACCTCGGCTGGGCTCCTTAAGATAAAGCCCATCTTGCCTGCCAGGGATGCAAACGGCCTTGTACATTAGTCACTGCTCCGATGCGCGGCTCGGCAGGTCCCACCACTTGGCTTTGACCTTTTGAGCTCCCGGCCTGGCCTTGAAGCCCATTCGTATCCCGCCCTGCCCACCTGCATGCCCACTGCGGCAGGCTGGTGGTCTGACCCCAGGGACCCACCCCCTTTTCGTTTTGAGACAGGGTCTCGCTGTATAGCTCAGGCTGGCCTTGAACTCCCGGTGTAGCTCAGACTCCTGCCTCAACCTCCCGAGGGCTGGGATTACAGGCATGCGCCACCACGCCGGGCTGCCCACGCTCCTCTTGACTTCCTGCCCTGAGGGGTGGGAATCAGTGACCCCCATGCAAGATGGTGCTTTTCCTTTGAATTAGGAGAAACCAAAACTATATGAACATCCTCCGGTTCCTGGCCCTGGGAGACAGGAAACTGAGTCCCTTTAACATCACTCACCGTTTCACCCACCTCTTCTGGCTTGGGGATCTCAACTACCGCGTGGACCTGCCCACCTGGGTAAGCAGCCTCTGCTGGGGGCTGTGGCAGAGGGCATAGGGACAGGCAGCTGATCGTGGAAACATGAGAGTTCCTCCTGGGCTCAGTGCCATCCCATCAGGGAGCCTCGGCCTTTCTTCGCGGCCCCCCTCTGGTCTCATGACTGTCGCGGCCGCCCCTACTTATGATCACTATGACCTCGGATCACCCAGCTGGCCAGTCACCCAGTCCCTCAGCTGGCAGGCCGGGTCCAGGAAGGGTATCTCTGTGCCTGGAGATTCGGGAGCTGGCACAGGCTGTCCCTGCTTTTGCCCACAGAAAAAGCGAGAGAAGGCAAAGCGGACCTACCTGTTTTGTGAAGTATTAATAAAAACGATATTGTGCTGAGCACGGTGGTATATGCCTGTAATCCCCATACTCTGGGAGGCTGAGGCAGGAGGATCAAAAGTTCAAGGCCAGTCTGGGCAGCTTAGTAATCTTGAGAGATTCTGTCTCAGAAGGCTGGCGATATAGCTCAGTGCAGTGGCACTGGGTTTGATTCTCAGTACTGGAAAGAAAAGAAAAAGGTATTAAGTCAGTGTGCAAGAATAAAAAGTCTATATGCAAGTGTGCCCCGGCCAGGGACTTGAGCTGCTGGGACGCTGCCGCCGCTGCTCTCACATGTGAGCTCCAGGGGGCAGCAGCCCAGGTCCCCAGGCCGGGGCGAGGGGGTCTCACGGGGCGGCCTTGCTGCAGGAGGCGGAAACCATCATCCAGAAGATCCGGCAGCAGCAGTACACAGACCTGCTGGCCCACGACCAGCTGCTCACCGAGCGGAGGGAGCAGAAGGTTTTCCTGCACTTTGGTGAGCGGTCTCTCCTTGTGCCCCTGCCGCTGGCCCCAGTCCCCTGGATGTCCTTGCTGGGGAGGCCCGGGTCTGCAGAGCAGGGAGACCTGGCGGTCAGCACTGAGACCCCATCTGTTTCAGAGGAGGAAGAAATCACATTTGCGCCCACGTATCGATTTGAAAGACTGACTCGGGACAAATACGCCTACACGAAGCAGAAAGCGACGGGGGTGAGTCCTCCCCAGGTTCCTGCTGGCTTCCTTGACCACTGGGCAACAGAAAAGGAAAAGGAAAGAAAGCAAAAGAAATCATATGTTAATTTGTGTCAGATCAAAAATAGCACAACCCGGGGCTGGGGATTTAGCTCAGCGGCAAAAGCGCCTGCCTGGCAAGCGCAAGGTCGTGAGTTCGGTTCCCGGTACCGGAGAAAAACCCAAAAAAAAAAAAAAAATAGCACAACCCACTTAAACACTGAAAAGAACTGAACCAGCCGGGTATGGTGGCACACGCGTCTGATCCCAGCACTGGGGAGGCTGAGGCAGGAGGATCATCATGAGCTTGAGTCTAGACTGGGCTACATAGTGAGTTCAAGGCCAGCCTGAACTACATTGGGAGACCCTGTCTCTAAAAACCAAAACTAATAATGATAACTATAATAATAATAATAATAGTAATAATAGAGCTGAACTAGGGACCCTTATGGTTTACCTCCTGTCCTGATACTAAGGTTCTAAGAGGAGATTCAATCATTACTTTTGTAGCCAGGTTCTGAAACCTGTTTTTGGCAAATAAAACAAACAACAAACAAAAAACCCAAGGTCCTGTAATCACATATATTTTGCTAAATTCCCAAGTTAATCAATATTAAATAGGTTTCTTCCCTGTAGGACTTCAGAGAGCCGTTATGTGCTTCGGAGCATTATGGTTCTCCATGTCTTAGGAGGTCGCTTGTGTTCGAGGAACAGGGTTTGGGGGAGGATGCAGTGACACATTTGCTCGTTTGCTTGTTGGGAGAGCTCTCCTGATGGCCTGTAGTGGGGTAGGCGCTCTCTGAGGTGACAGGATCAGAGCAGAAGGAGCTGCTTGTCCCAGGGAGTTTATGGTGAGGAAGACAAGACAGGGGCCCACACGTGACTGAAACCTGAGACGGGGAGTGACTACGGTGGCCAGGAAGGAACTGGCAAATTTTGGGTGGAAGACGCAGATGCCCCCTCCCAGGGTTCAACCCAGGGAGGCCAGCCCAGGGCAGGGTCCTGAGGGGCAGAGGAATGGGACAGTGGGGGACCCAGGGCCACCCGAAGCCGGGGGCAATGGAGAAAATGAGAGAAAAGAGGGTGTGTGGAAAGATCTGGCTGTCATTAATAAAAACTGGAAGATCAGAAGACAGTGCTGGGTCACGGGAAGTGTAGAGCTTTTTGCCAGGCATATTGATTCGATGACATGAAAGGAGAATTTTAGAGAAAATAGCCAGAAAGGGGTTGAAATGTGAGGTTGGCATTAAAAAAGCAAAGTCAGGTGGATTTGTGGATTTGGGAGTTCCTACTCTTTTCTCTCTTTCTTTCGTTTTTTCCTGTCTTTTTTCTTACCGGATAAAAAGAAAAGAGTAGCAGACGCTTCACCACCCTGTGACTCTGTTTGCAGATGAAGTACAACCTGCCCTCCTGGTGCGACCGAGTCCTCTGGAAGTCTTATCCCCTGGTGCACGTGGTGTGTCAGTCCTACGGTGAGTCAGGCCTAGCTTGCAGGAACAACACCAAACTGGGGCGCCTCTGTCTGCTTGTCTGGAAGATGGGCGCGCTCCCCCCACTCTTAATCAGATGATCTGAAAGAGCTGCGCGTTGCCCCCACACTGGAGCCCCCAGGCGTGTGACCCCTTCGCAGCTACAGCCGGGTTCGGTCACATCAACGCCTCCCTCCCACATCCTGCCAGTTCTCGTCTTGGGAAGAGGCAGCCACCTGCCCTCACCAACCACCGCGTTAGAGAGCCAGGAGGCCGTGGCAGCTCCTGGAACAACACTTCCGGTCCGGGAGCCTCACCTTGGCTCCCAGAACTGCTCCACAGCGGGGAGCACCGAGTACAGATGTCCCACCTCGGGCCCAGTGTGCGAAGGGGCTGCCGTGTCTCCCGCCAGGCGGGGGAGGCGGAAGAGCTGGGAGGTTGAGAGGTGGGATTTAGGACACTGAGGGCACAGCAGGAGGTTTAGTGAGTTGGGGCTGGAGGAGAAGGAGGGGGTTGGGAAAGAGAGGGCACTGGAGGTTCAGAGTCCTGGGAATCGGGGTGAGCCAGGGACCTCGGTCTCTCACTGTGAACACAGCTGGCGTGTCAGTGGTCCACGTGACACGCTACCCTGAAACCCGGGGTCTTAAAGTACCACCACCCTGTCCTCCCAGCCCCTGGGCACTGCCAGGTGGCAGTCCTTGGGAGGTGACCCCGACTCAGCTGCCCACGCCTGCCTTCGCTGGTCTCGGGTTCCCGACTGCTGGTGTCACCTGTCCACAGCTTGACCGCAGGCCTCCTCCTCCTCCCCTCCCTCCCATGCAGGCAGCACCAGCGACATCATGACAAGTGACCACAGCCCTGTGTTTGCCACGTTTGAGGCAGGGGTCACCTCCCAGTTCGTCTCCAAGAACGGTAAGCTGTGGCCTGGGACTGGTCTCTGCTCTCCTCGGAGAAAGGAGCCTGGGCGCTCAGTTCTGGCTGCAGCCAGCCATGGTCCGCGTGGGCTGAGGCCGACTCTCCCGCCAAGCCCAGAGCCAGCCAGCCGATCGGGCTCCTGGCGTGCGGGCCGCGTCGCCGTTTCAGTCTGGAGAGCTGTGTCTGGCAGATACGCCGACCTACTGCAAACTCAGTGTGCTGTAGTGTGAAAGACCGCACGAATCGGTGTCCACCAGAGGGTGGCCTGCACACCCAAGGTGGGGGACAGGGACGGTCGTTGATTACTGACACTTTTGTTCCAATATATTTTATTTCATTTTTTGTTTGTTTGTTTTGGTTTTTTTCCAGTACTGGGAATCGAGCTCATGACCTTGCGCTTGCCAGGCAGGCACTGTGCCACTGAGCTAAATCCCCAGCCCCTTTATTTTATTTTTCATTTATTTATTTTTTATTTATTTATTTTTGGTCTTTTTGAGACAGAGTCTCACTGTGCAGTTCAGGCTGCTCTTGAGCTCACTTTGTAACCCAGGCTGGTCCCGAACTCGCAACGATCCTCCTGCCTCAGCCTCCCAAGGATTACAGGCGTGCACCACCATGCCCAGCTTCCCAATATATTTTAAACTGATCTCTTTGGGGAAGACAAGTACTTTAGCTTTCCATTTAATAGTGTGGTATACTTTATTTAATTACATTTATGCTTTCAAATTGTGTCTATTTAAAGAAAACATTAAGTAGACATTAGTGTGGATGCGTGGTGCTGGAGATGTTAGAAATTGTGGAAGTCCAGGTGTGGGCGGCTGAGTCTTGGAAAACACTAGAGTTTTGTTTGTTTTTAGTTTTTTGTTTCTTTTGGGTTTTTTTGTTGTTGTTTAAGGCAAGGTCTTGCTATGTAGCTCAGCACGGTCTTGAACTCACTGCATAGCCCAGGCTGGCCTTGCATGCTCAGTGATCCTCCTGCCGGTTCTGGGATCACAGGTGTGCACCACCACGCCCAGTTCCAGAAACACTAGATTCTCGGGCAGTCTTTCAAGCTGTCCAGCCCTGGTCATCAGGTCGCCCTTGTCCCAGCAGGGGCTGGGCAGTCCCTGTCATGCATCCATCCGGCCCTCAGCCTTAGGAGCCAGGGCTGTCTTATCACCTCTGCTCACTCCCTATATCTGTACAGCAAACAGTTTGGGCTCATTTAGGAGGGCTGCAGATGGACAGCCCAAATCCAGCCAGACGGAGGCTGGCCTTCTCACTCTGTCCTGTGTCCTGAGGGTGAGGCTGGGACACTGTCTTTCTGGAGTGCTGTTCATCCACTGTCGGGTCTGGTACCCGAAGCCCCAACAACATGCCCTCCCTTCACCCCATCTTGACGTTGCTCGGAGGTTATGTCTCCTTTCTAGCTTCTACTACTGCCTTTCCAGAACCTTCTAGAACTCTCCAGAACCTTCCAGAAATTAGCCTTTAGTTTCCTTCTCATCCCTGCCCCACCATCTCCTCTTTGAGTTCCTACAGCCTCTATGGGGTGGCCCGTGTCACCTCCCTCGTCACTGGTGACATCCATTTCAGGCTCAAAGATCCTGATCCCTTGGATGGGGCTTGGATTGAGTATCTACCTAAGGGAAGCTGGCCCGGGTGCTATGGAGCTTAGAAGGATAAAGGGAAGGACAGACGGGCGGTGGGGATGAAAGGAAAGATTTGTTCTTGCTCCCAAGTCGCTCAGAATTTACAGGAAAGGAAAGAATGTTTAAAGCCAGCTTAAGGACGATAGTGAAAGCACCGTCAAAGTCCACAGTCACAAGTTCACTGTGTGCTACAGACAGATCAGAGGCCAGGGTGAGGACTGGGGTCACTGCTTCAGCGAGAAAGAGCAGATGGAAATCGTGTGCAGTGTCCCACACACTCATGATCCTAGTACTCAGGAGGCTGAGGCAGGAGGATCATTGCAGTTTGAGCTCAAAGCCAGCCTGGACTCCCCAGCAAGACTGTCTCAAAAAAAGCAAAACAAAAACGCAGCTGAACAGATTAGGACAGTGAGTATCTGGGCTGTTGTACCAGCTTTCTTTGTCAGACCCAGTGGGCAGACTGTGTAGCGAGGTTAGGGGTTGTCTGAGGCCATAGAGCTTTGGGGACAGTGCTGAGACTAGCTCTCGGCTCCTTGAGCTCTGTTCCCTGTGCTCTGCTCCTGGGTGGCCAGCTCAGGACTGAACAGAGAGGCCGTTGCCGTCATCACAGTGCCTGGCGTGGGTGGGCGGTGGTTCTCCCTGTAGCTTTACTTCAAGGCAGACTTCCTCCCGGACTCTGCCCTTCCTGGGACCCTTGGGGGAAGCAGCCTTGGAGAGGAGCTGGTGGGAAACGCACTACCTTGGCATACTGCGGCTGAACCTCTGTTCCCACCTGCTGCAGGCCCAGGGACCGGGGACAGCCAAGGGCAGATCGAGTTCCTTGCGTGCTATGCCACTCTGAAGACGAAGTCCCAGACCAAGTTCTACCTGGAGTTCCACTCCAGCTGCTTGGAGAGTAAGCGGCCCTGGGTGGGGCAGGCAGGACTCTGCCCCAAGCCCGGCCTTGTTTCTCCTCTCTCTGCAAAGGACTCACAGATGGGCCTCAGTGGGGCCAGAGGACTGGGGCTGCCGTGGAAGGCCCTCTGCTAGGTCTGGGGATGTGAGCAGCCACCGAAGTACTGACCCCTGCATCCCTGTGGGCCCTGGCTCCTCTGCTTACCCCCTCAGCAACCTGTAACCCACTCGAGTTCCCCAAGCTGGGCTGTAACTCGGCCAGTGTCCCGAGCAAAGCTCGCACGCTGTGGGAGCCACCGAGAGCCCTAAACACCCGTTCCAACCTGCCTGCCTAGCCCTGGCCCCCTCATCCGTCAGTCAGGAAGCACTCTTTCTGGGTGACATTTCCAGGCCTATCATCCCAAGCTCTTTCTTGGTTGTCGTTCTCGCTGCATAGTGGAGGGGGAGGTGAGGAATTGACTCCACAAACGGAAGCATAGATGCAATGCTTTCAGAAACCAGAAGTCGTCACCAACCACGATTCTGGCCCCCCGTTTGTCTCTCCTCCGGCTCAGCCCTGGTGACAGAGTGGCCTTTGCCACGAAGTCCCCAAGCCCCAGTGCAGCAAGCTGGGTCAGAGCAGTTCCAGAAAGGATGAGGATTTTTTCTGCGGGTGTTTTTAATAAACTATAGAGACATTTGCATACATTTCTATGGAAACGGCATATTAGGAAGCTTAAATTAGAATTTCAAAAGGCTGCTATCCTGAGTGGCGTGGGACGAGCTGTCATGTTTCCCAATCTTCCTGCCTGGGATGTGATGATTTCTTTGTTGCCTGGTTTATCACACAGGGGAGCTGAAAAGGAGGGGGCATCTCTTTGATTTTCCTAAAAATAATCAGAGCACGTTGGCAAGTGACCATCCCCTGCACAAAACAGGGTCCTCAGCAAGCCCGACTCCTCGATAGCGCGGAGGCCCCCAAGACTGATGAGAAGGGAAACCGCTCCCTGCCGGGGGAGGTGGCCCGGGAGGATCTGCGTGTGGCCCTTGCTCTGTCTTCTGCGAACCGGCCTTCCTGTCCTCACACAGGTTTTGTCAAGAGCCAAGAAGGAGAAAACGAAGAGGGCAGTGAGGGGGAGCTGGTGGTGAAGTTCGGCGAGACGCTTCCCAAGGTAATTCAGAGAGAGAGGATGCTCCCCAGGGAGAAGGCCTCAGGCACCAGGCCAGCAGCCCGGGTGGGAGCAGAGCTGAGACCCTGCCCGGCCGGAGGGAGCTGGACTCCCACAGACTAAATGCAGCAGGGTGGCAGTGACCCTGACATTCCTAAATGGCTCTCAGGTCCTCAGTGAGCATGGACAAGACCTAGCAGTCCCCACATAATCACCTGATTTTACAAAGAGAATGATAGTGGGGGGGGGTGTGGTGGCGCATACCTGTAATTCCAGCACTTGGGAGGCTGAGGCAGGAGGGTTGCTATGAGTTCAAGGCCAGCCTGAACTACGTGGTGAGACCCTGTCTCAAGAAAATCCAAAAATAAATAAATAAGCAGGTAGCCCTAAGGTGCAGAACAAGAGGCTCATTTAGGGTCACACATCCATAGTGGCAGACCCAGGGCTCAGTCTCAAATACACCCAGTTCCCCTTTGTTTTCTTTCTTTGAAGTCTACCTGGTAAAATGTACTATTCTGATAACAGAACTTTATCTTCTATCAGTCCATGTTCACAGTGCATGAGGACCACATCCTCGTGGGGTGCTGGCACCTGCACATCACACACCCTCATTCCTTCCCACGTCCGCTGCCTGGCCCCCTTGCTTCCTCTCCTGTTCAGGGCTGGCCCACGGCTTCACCTAAGGACGTACAGAGGAGCCGCAATGCCTGCCTGAGCCCTGTGAACATGGGGAGCACTTGACACGGCCGCGACCCTCGTGACCCAGGGCGGGCCTGCAACTGCACAGGCCTCCTTAGTGGGAATAGAAAGCTGTTTTCTGGGGCTGGGGATTTAGCTCAGTGGCACAGCGCCTGCCTGGCAAGCACAAGGTCATGAGTTCGATTCCTGGTACCAGAAAAAACAAAACAAAACAAAAAAAAAAAAACAAGAAAGCTGTTTTCTGTATAAACAGCTTTATACAGAAAAATGCTTCCGTGCCCAAACTGCTGTTGTGACCCTGAGGGACGGGAGGTGCTCCAGGTGTTAGTGTGGGTGCACGGTGAGCGGCCCTGGCTTCTTTCTCAGATCACTGGGGGGAGCCCAAAGAAGAGGCATCCAGGAGAAAGGGCTGCCCTAGAAGATGCCCTCAGAGGGGACGTCACGGGCAGGTTCCAGGGGCCTGGGCCTGCCATGCCACTGTTAACCACTGATGGGAGCAGCTCTGGGCCACAGAAGGAGGCCCTGTCACCTCGGGAGCAGAGGACACGCCTGAGCCGTGGTTGCTCCTAATTTGGGTGAATTCCCTTTACTCAGGGGCCCATTGCAATTTCCAGTTATTTTTCTGGAACCTTCTCAAGAGAGAATAGGGAGTCCATGTCGATATTCAATGTGGTGCCCAGAGCCTACTTTTGGTGCCTGAAAGGGAAGGGAAGGGAAGGGACAGCCTGAGCCGCTGACCTTTTTATTTTGGCCCTTTTTGGTGGTGTCATTGTGAGGAGGGTCCTGAAGTTGAGAGAAACACGTAAATTCCAGCTGAGCATAGGAGCTAATGCGGTGCTACCTGTCCCTGAGCTAGCCACAGGCCCTACAGGTCTGCATCAACCAGCAAAACCTGGCCTCAACCAGCTGAGCCAGACCAGCAGGCACTCCGGAGGCCAGCAGTGCCTGGCTCTGAGCGATTTTTGCATCTGGAAGTTGAGGCCAGGGCTAGAAGTCAGAGTCTGGCAGTCGTGCCTTGAACCGCACCCGCAGCAACCTGTAGCACGCTGCAGACCCAGCTGGGAGGGCCCTGTGTGACGGGGACACTGGCCTCATCCTCATCCTTCAGGAGGACCTGAAGGGAAGAAAGGCACCTTCCTGGGGGAGCCTGGGGCAGTGGGGTGCACAGCCCATTCCAGATCTGGCTGTGGACCCTGCAGAGGTGGGAAGGAAGGGAGAACCAGTGGGCGTGGAGCCATTTGGGGTCAGCCTTGTCTCTGGGGCTTGGGAGCTCAGCCCAGCTTAGGACGCCTGGGTCACAGGTGGTAGGGGGTGGGGATGAGAAGAAAGTTAAGCGCTGCCCGGTAGGCTGGGCCTAGGTTCCTAAGCGTGCTCTCAGACCCAGGGAGTTGAGACTTGAACCCGGTTAATGACAGCATCTTCAGCCCCATTTTCCTACTTGTGCTCCACGGCCACCTGTCCACCCACCAGTTCCCTCGCCTGCCCCCACCTGTGGGCACTAATCCCGTGCCCTCTCCCTGCAGTTGAAGCCCATCATCTCTGACCCCGAGTACCTGCTGGACCAGCACATCCTGATTAGCATTAAGTCCTCTGACAGTGACGAATCCTACGGTAAGCTAAGCATCCCTGTCCTGTCCCTCCTCGCCTTTCCCTGTCCCGTGGGCTTCTGGGTATAATGGTCCAAAGCCAAGGTCCCTCCCACGTGTGCAGCCTTCCTGGGTGTCCAGTCTATGCACTCTGCAGGTATTACGTGATTTCATCTGATGTGAGTTACTGCCTTAGTCAGCTTTCCCATCCCTGGAACACAACACCCGACACACACAGTGTAAAGGGGAATAGCTTTATTTTGCCTCGCGGGTTCTGTGGGTTCATTCTGGTCAGCGGGCTCTGAGGCAGAAATAGTACAGCAGATAGCCAAGGAGAGCTGCTCACCTCACAGTAGCCAGGACGCAGAGAGAGAAGAGCTGGGGACAAGAACACACCCTTCCAGGTCACAGCCCCAGTGCCGCCTCCAGGCAGGCCCCACCTCCTAACACACTTAGCTACTAAACTGAATGGATGAATCCACAGATGGGTGCAGCACCCCCCCGATCCACTCACCTTACACACACAAACACACACACACACCACACACTACTTTGAGGAATGTGTTAGATCTAAACCTAACACCATTCCCAAATGTGTGGATACAAACCAAAGTGCAGAGGGAACAAATGACTCACCCAGGTCCCAGGAAAATAACTGACTGAGCCCGAAGTTGAGCCTAGTTCTGCCTGTATTGCTGAGTCCAAATCTCAGCCCCCGTACGGAGCTGCAGCCCCTTCCTGTTGGGCAAGGTCGGCTTCCTCTTGATTTTAGAGTTTTTTCTTTGTATGAAAAGAACTCCTCCTCCCTGCCCATCTTGATTTGTCATTTGTTGCATTGTTTCAGCCCTTGGGAAGCTGGTTTCCCCGGCAGCAGCCAGATTAGCATTCAATTCTGTCTGCTGGATTTTCTAGGATTTAACTTTTCTTTTCACAGTGACTAATCCATGGGGTTTAGTTCATTTTGCTGCAAGGTTTGAGGCATCTGCCCCAGATTGCTGCAGCATTGTTCTAAAGGGGCTATGAAATGTGTTGGTCCTTGCCTGGCCATTGTTTTTGTTTGTTTGTTTGTTTGGCTGTTCTTTGCTTAGTTGTTGGTTGGTTGGTTTTTTGAGACAGGATCTCACTATGCAGCCCATGAACTCACTATGGAGCCCAGGCTGGCTTCAAACTCAGGGTGATCCTCCTGCCTCAGCCTCCCCTGTGCTGGGATTACAGGCATCTGCCGCCACGACTGGCTGGGCCATTGTTTTGAGGCGCTGTCTGCAGGTGGTAGGGTCCAGTCTCTAAGCTGACGCTCCTGTTCCTCCCACGATGCCTGGATCTCGCCGCTGCTGTCGGCTCTCCTTCCCCCAGGTGAAGGCTGCATCGCCCTTCGGCTGGAGGCCACGGAAACCCAGCTGCCCATCTATACGCCACTCACCCATCATGGAGAGATGACGGGCCACTTCCGGGGGGCCATTAAGCTGCAGACCTCCCAGGGCAAGAAGAGGGAGAGACTGTACGGTAAGTCAGCCTTCCGGCCCCTCCCAGCCTGCAGGTACGTTAGGGACAGATGTGGTTTCTCACAGCCAAGGTTCCAGTGATCTCTCTGCTGTGGTCTCAGGGCACAACCCAGGCAAAAAGGAGCTCAGGTTATCTGACTCATCCTGTCCTGATTGATAACTTTCTCTAAGCCAGGTGTAGTGGCACACACCTGTAATCCCAGCTCTCTGGGAGGCCGAGGCAGGAGGATCACAAGTTCAGCCCCAGTCTGGGTGACTTAGCAAGACTGTGTCTCAAAAAAAAAAAAATAAAGGTAGGGTGGGATTGGGTGGCTGAGGGTTGGACAACCCCAGTACTATTTTTTAAAAATTGCCTTCCAGTGCACTGTCACCCACCATTTACACCCAGAAGTCCCCACCCTTGACCTTACACATTTGTTTCGTTTTTCCCCTATCCCGCCCCAGCTGCCTTCAAAACAGCAGCATCCCCAAATCTGTCCCCCAGCGGGGCACCTTCTGAACTTGACCTGAAATCTTTATGTCCTCTTAAACGCCACTTCCTTACTTCGGCTGGCTGCTGAGAAGCTCCATTTATTGCTCCCAGAACATGACACCAGAGCTAGAGATGTAGCTCAGGGGTAGAGAACTTGCCTTGAGTGCAGGAGGCCCTGGGTTCAGTCCTCAGCAATGCACACTCTTGCACACGCACACACGCATGAACACACACCAAGGCAGCCACGTTCCCTAGCAGTCACGATGACTGTTTCGTTGCCCTCTGTGAAACACCAGCCCGGAGTGTCATCCGCCAGCAATGCTCAGAGGAGACCGTGCTGATCTAAGCCTCAGATAAAAGTTGTCCCCGCTGTGTTGTAAAGACCCTGCTAACACAGGAGAACACAGTGTGCTGAGATGTGAATTTGTCATTTTCTTCTGTGCCTGTGTCCAAGCTTTGAAACTTGCAAATTAACACTGGTACTTCCCATTAAACAGTTGATTTTCTTTTTCTTTCCTTTTCCCCTTCACTGTAACCCCTGTTAAGCACTGAAATAACAATGCCTAAAGTGAACTGGACATCAATAAAGACATGGTAACGTGCAAAGTGATCATCTCACACGTCACCTCACTTATGTCTCACAGCAGCCCTGTGTTATTGTCCATGTTTGATAAAAAGGGAAACTGAGGCACACAAAGACTAAGTGACTGGCTGCAAGTTATGTTCCTAGTCAGTGGCCAGCCAAGATGAGCGTGCAGGTGCATGCAGTGCTACCCAGGGTGCTGTCTCTATGGATCTGGTTCCTCTTTGCCCTGAGAGAGCTCCTTTCTCCAGCAGCACACAGTGGGTTGGAGTGATGGGGCTTGGCTCCTTGGCAGCCACAAGCCAGAGTTGGAAATAAAGACAGGGGTTCCAGTTCCCCTTAAAACCCCTGCACAGGTTGGCCCTGAGTACCAAATGCTGTTTTTGGAGCCACTGTTGACCTTTGTTTTGTTCTAATCTGATAAGCAATTTATCTGTGTTGTCCTTGCTAAAATCAAGTTAGGGCTGTCACATAAAATAACAACTGTGTCACACATGCCAGTTCTGCTCTTTCTGGAACCATGGCAGGCCTAACTAATCAATCACCAAATACCTGAAGCATGGCAGGCACAACTAATCAATTACTGAATGGAGGCCTTAGGCTTTTGCTTAAAACACTTCCCCAAGTAGCCATAATTTCTCATCCACCTTGCCATCCCTGGACCCAAACTCCAGAGCTGGGCCCTCATGTGTTGTTTCCTGGCCCTTGCCTTCCAGACTTCGTGAAGACAGAGCGGGATGAGCCCAGTGGGCCAAAGGGCCTGAAGAACCTCAGCAGCCAGGACCCCATGAAGCAGTGGGAGCCTGCTGGCAGGTAAGGCAGGACCTGGGGACTTGTCGCACACTAGCTCAGCCATGCAGAGCAGGGCCCAGGACAAACAGAAGTCAGAGGAGGGAGGCTCCTGCCCAGCCCAGGAGGGTTCTCTCTGCCCTTGGCTCCAGTCTTCAGACCACAGATCCGCTTCTCTGGAAAGGTCCCTGTGGCAGTGAGGAAGCCTGGGAGATTTCCGTGTAGGGAGGCTCTGTTCCGCTCAGCCAGCGTTTGCTGAGCACCTGCTGGGTTGGGTGCTGGAGAAAACAAGGCAAGTTAGGTGCAGACCCCACCTTGGGAACTCGCTGTGCACCACGTGGGAGGGTGTGCGGTCCAGGAGGAAGCGGCTGCAGAGATGCTGGGGGGTCCAAGGTCACAGTGGTAGCTGTGTCTCTTGTGAGACCAGGGATCTCAGCAGCCAGGAGTCCTTGGGCTCCCGATACTGATGGGAAACACACCCAGGTTGCTCTTGAGAGAGACAGAACCGGGAGTAACCCGGACATTAGAGTCCATGGTACAAGAGGGCTGCAGTCCCCAGTAACAGGGTCATAGCTGGGCGTGGTGGCCTATAATCCCAGCATTTGGGAGGCTGAGGCAGGAGGACCATCAGGAGTTCAAGGCCAGCCTGGGCTACATAGTGAGACCCTACCTCAAAAAACAAAATAAGAGGATCGCGTCAGGTTGCTGACGTCTTGAGTTCCCGAGTCAAGGCAGCGAGGGCCTGGTCCCTGTGCTTGCTCACTGTGGAGGGCCCGGGACGGGCCCTGGCACCCACAGGCTGCCACCCCAGCAGCTCTCGCAGCCCTTTGCTGGGTCCACTTCCCGCTGCCGATGGTCCCAGCCTCGAGCCCCGAGGTGTTTCCCGTCAGCCTCCTTCCCGTATCCTCTCGCGCATCTGAGCTCTGGTGTCTGCCAGGCTGCCGGTTGCCCAGGGGAGTCCTTTTCATTTTGAGTAGAATGAGGGCGCGGCTGTGGCCCACGCAGGCCCTGGTGTCGGGGAGGTGGGCTGCGCGGGGGCCCTGGAGAGCTGCAGAGGGGTCCCTGGGACACAGGAGGTCGTTGCTGATGCCAGGCCGTGTGCGGGGTCGCTGCGGGATCTCCTCGCCCAGGTCTGAGCTGTTCCCTCCAGTTCTAAGCCAAGGGGCCGAGGGACACCCGAGGGCGCCGTCCCCAGGCCGGTGAGAGGATGAGCCCTGACCCGTGTCTCTGTCTTCCCTGCAGGCCCACTCCGTGCGGCGCCCTGGGCCTCAACGACGTCATGAATCCCAGCTACATTACCTTTGGGCAGCCCACGCGCGTGAAGCTGACCATGTCCCCGTCGCTGGACCAGCCGCTTCCAGCCTGGAGCTATGACCCGCTGCCCAAGGACTCTTCCCTGGGGCCGGGGAGAGGGGACAGCCCTCCCACCCCACCCTCGCAGGCGCCACTGTCGCCCAAGAAGTTCAACTCTGTCGCAGCGAACAGGGGCACCTGCCCCAGGGCACAGGAGTCTAGGTAAGCATCCTGTCGCTCGGCCTGCCGGGTCCGCCCTAGCATGGCCTTCGGAGGGCAGGGTCTTTGGAAAGACCCTGAAGCCAGTGTGTAAGGAGAAATGTTGCTGGGTACGGCGACGCTCCTGTCATCCCAGCACTCGGGAGGCTGAGGCAGGGGGATCACCATGAGTTCGAGGCCAGCCTGGAGTGAGCCCTGGAGTCACAAAATGCTATGTCCTGCCCTGCCCCACTGCCGTGTTCTAGCCGGGCAGTGCTGTGCACTTTTAAAAGGTGCTGATAGGAATGTTTGAAGATACTGCCAAGCAAAGCAACTGCCTATGAAAATTACATTTGCTGAAAATTGCTTTTCTGGACCCAGTGAAGCCTCAGGCATCGCCCGGCCCCTGCATGGCCCTCAGGTGGGGGCGGGGTTCCCATCCCTGCCAGCCCAGGGCCGCTTGTTTCCCAGCTTGGAGGGGCTCCGTTCCCACATGTGACTCAGTCTCTGCAGGCGTTGGGGGCAGGAAGCTTAGCCCGGGCGGGGCGTCCTACCACCTTCCTGAGCCCAGGTCCCAGTGATACAAGGCGTGCAAAGCAGCACACGCATTGTCTCGACCCCGGGGGCTGCTAGGCTGCTTTATCGTTTGTTTTAGGTGTACTTGGCATTAAACCCAGGGCCTTCACTGAGCTACAACCCCTTCCCCTTGGAATTTTTTTTTTTTGAGACAGGGTCGTGCTAAATTGTGACGTTGGGCAGGCTAGGCTCAAACTTGCAATCCTCCTGCCTCAGCCTCTTTACTGTTTTACAGTGATGTTGGGCATTTGCTGTGGGCCCTCTGCCTAACGCTGTGTTTTCCCTTTTTTCTCCTTGGAGTCCTCAGTGATGTTTCCGAAGCCACCGTCCTCTGGCCTTTCGAGCTCAGCATGCCCCTGCCGGTGTGGCTGAGGCTTCTCAGGCTGGAGACACAGGCAGTTTTGTTCCTGAAGCCCTTCCCTTTGGCAGATGAAGGGATGGCAGGGCCGGCTGGGATACTGAGGACGACCCCTGGCTCAGTGCAGCTAGACCACTTCTGGTTGTCACAATTTCTTGGGAATAGTTGAGAAACTCTGATCATTCTCAAAGAAACGTAGGAGAAGGAGAAAACAGCCTCAGTTTGCTTCACAACAAAAACAAGGAGGCCGGGTATGGTGGTGACACTTGTGATCCCAGTATTCTGGAAACTGAGGCAGGAGGATCTCTGTGAGTTCAGCCTGGGTTATGTAGTAAGTGCAAGGGCAGCCCGGCCTACATAGTGAGACCCTGTCTCAAAAAACCAACAAAACCAAAATTAAAAAAAAGCAAAACTAGAAATGTTGAGGCCTCCGACAGACTGGAAGGCCTCCCCCTCCCCACCTAGCTGGACCCTCAAGACCTCTGCCATGGCCGGAGAGGACCCAGGGCCACGATCTGAAGTTCTCAGATACAGGAAGAGGCAGAGGAGATGCAGGAGCACCCACATCGCCCCCTCAAGTGGGGACATGGGAGGAGGGTCCCCGAGAGCGGGGCAGGGCAGGACATAGATTTTGTGACTCCAGGGCTCACTCCAGGCTGGCCTTGACCTCATGGTGATCCCCCTGCCTCAGCCTCCCGAGTGCTGGGGTGACAGGAGTGTCGCCGTACCCAGCAACATTTCTCCTTACACACGGGCTTCAGGGTCTTTCCAAAGTGCAGTGGCCCTGCCCCCGAGCCGTCTCCCCGACATCCCCAAGTCTGCTGTCACTGGCAACGGTTTGAGGAGGACACCCTCCTGGCCCCCAGAGCCCACAGCTGCACCCCAAGGAGCCGATGGGCCCTGGCTGCACAGGAGCGGAGGCCGTGCGTCCCCCGCAGGATGGGTCCACAGCGCAGACACTCCCATCAGTCAGCAGAACGCTGTCCTCGGCCAACAGGAAAAGGTGCCCCACTCCTCATCCCCACGAGCGAGCCACATGGCAGGAAGTAAGGGCAGTGACGACTCAGAGAGCAGCAAAGGCAGCTTCCGCCCCTTGTTATGACCAACGGTTCTTCTCTGCCCACAAGTCCCATGCACCGGTCTCTTCCCCTAGCTTTGTCCCCGTGCCTGTGTCTGTCGGTGTCCCCTCTGGCTTTTGTCTCAACTGCTGCACTGTTCGCTGCTTCCAGTGATGAGTTCTGTGACAAAGGAATCCCTTCCAGGAAGGGGACTTTGTAACACTGGGAAGAAGCCAGTCAAGCCAATAGCACAGCAGTGCAGGCCTGGAGGCTGAGGCAGGAGGATTGCAAGTTTGAGGGTAACTTATGAAACCTTGTCTCAAAATTTAAAGGCGGTAGGGGTACTAGGGATACAGCTCAGCGCACCTTGGGCTCAATCTCCAGTACTACAAAACAAACAAACTGAGTTAATCCAGATATAGGCCAGCAGGGCACAGGTTTGGTTTGTTTTGTTCTTGGGTACATGGCAGCTTCCTACAAATCTGGAGGACGGAGCATCTTGAGACCCTCATGAAACACACAGGGTCACAGAAGAAGCCACATGGTCCCTTGGACCCCTGAAATGCTCCCATTCCTCTTAGCAGCCATGGGGGTGGGGCGCTCAGGGTGGAATTGCTAGAGAGGGCAGAGGGGAGACTGTAGGGACCTGGGGCAGGCCGGCCCTGATCTGCTGCAGGGACAGGAGGGCAGCTCATCTGCTGAGGGTGGGGCTGGGATTAGGGGTGGCGGTGAGTTTGTGCCTCCCCTTCTACGAAGGGGCTAAGTCCCTCTTGCTTCTGGGTTCAAGGTCAGGACTGAGGTTGCTGGCGAGGATGGCCATCTTATTTATTTATTATTCATCTTATTTATGGCCATCTCTCATCTTATTTATTACTTTTTTATCAACGTCATGAGTGTAGAACATAAAATGAACCATTTCAAAATGAACAATTTGGTGGTGTTTGGTACATTCACAGTGTTATTGCAGCTGCCACCTCTAGCTGTTTCCAAAACATCTTTCAGATCCAATCACTTTAACTTCTGGTTTTTGCTTTTGGAAAGAGTCTCACTATGTAGTTCAGGCTGGCCTGAAACTTACAACAATTGTCCTGTCTCAGCCTCCTGAATGCTGGGATTACAGGTCTCTGCCATCACACCTGACTCAAATCCAATTTTTTTTTTTTTTTTTTGTCTTTTTTTGAGATAGGGTCTCACTGTGCAGTTTAGGCTGGCCTCAAACTCACAAGGATCGGGGCTGGGGATTTAGCTCAGCGGCAAAGTGCCTGCCTGGCAAGTGCAAGGTCGTGAGTTCGGTTCCTGGTACTGGAGAAAAACCAAAAAAAAAAAAAAAAACTCGCAAGGATCCTCCTGCCTCAGCCTCCCGAGTGCTGGGATTTCAGGGGTGCACCACCACGCCCAGCTCTATGTTTTTATTTTTAATATTTTTGAGACACAGATAGCACTAACTTGCTGAGGCTGGCCTAGAACTTGCAGTCCTCCTGCCACCGCCTTCCCAGTAGTTGGTATTACGCAGGTCAGTAGTCGGTATTGTGCTGGACTGGTTCCAAAACAGCTTTCATCACGCTGGACAAAAGCCCAGTCCCAGGAAGCAGCCACTCGGTGCCCCCCAGCCCCTGTGCGGTAGGCCCTGTGCCCACTCCTGTCTCCTCCCCTCGGTGCTAGGCCCGGCGAGCTGGGGAAGGGTGCATCCGAAACCCCGCAGGAGGACCTGCCACTGAGCAAGCCGGAGATGTTCGAGAACCCGCTGTACGGCTCTGTGAGCGCCTTCCCCAAGCTGGTCCCCAGGAAAGAGCAGGAGTCCCCCAAGATGCTGCGGAAGGAGCCCCCACCCTGCCCAGAGTCGGAGGCCGAGGGCAGCAAGGGCACAAGCAAGCCAGCGCCCACGCCCTTCCTCAGCCCTGCGCCCCGCCTCCGCTCCTTCACCTGCTCGGCCTCCCCCGAGGGCAGGGCCGCCAGCGGGGACCGGGGCCAGGGTAAGCCCAAGGCCCCCGCCGGCTCCCAGGCCCCGGTGCCGGCCAAGAGGCCCATCAAGCCGTCCCGGTCCGAGGTGAGCCAGCAGACGCCCACCCCTGCGCCCCGGCCGCCCCTGCCAGCCAAGAGCCCGGCTGTCCTGCAGCTGCAGCACGCCAAGAGCCGTGATTACCGCGACAACTGCGAGCTCCCGCACCACGGCAAGCACCGGCCTGAGGAGGGGCTGCTGGGCAGGACGGCCATGCAGGTGAGCTCGGCCCCCGTGAGTGCATGTGTGTGCATGACCGTGTGTGCACATCTGTGTGCGTGTGTGCCTGCGTGCCTGTGCTCATCCCGGAGGCCGCTCTGTGAGGAAGAGCTAGAGGCGGAATCTGAACCCAGGCCTGTCCTTGCCCATGTTCCTGACCCTGCACTGCCTCTACGGAAACTGTTGAAAGGGACCAGAACGCACTGTGCGTGAGTCCCATCCCCCGGCAGGCCCGGAGGGGCGTAAAGAGGAGCCTGCGCCCCTTGCAGTTCACTGTTACGCTTCGTGTTAGCAGTATGTTGAAAACATCCTGGTACGTAGAGACTTAGATGCAGTGTCCCCTTCCTTCCTTTCTTGTAAAGTAGATTTCTTTCGGAGCAAAACTGCGTGATTGAAAACAGGCTGGGAGCTGGGGCACATGCTTAGTGTGTGTAAGTCTCTACATCCGATCCCCAACACCAATAAATAAATAAACTAATTAAGTAAGGAATTTAAAAACCAGAGTTGGGGACAAGTGTATTAGATCTGATTCCTAACTCTCCTAGTTTCTGGCTTTGTGCCCGAGGCTGCATTTATGCATCTGTAGAATGGGGCTATTAATGGTATCTGTCTTATAGATTTATAGAGAAAATTGAACTGTGCTCTGTGGTATTATGTATTATTTCTCTGGGGTTTCCGGGGAATTTTTTGTTAGTTAGTTTTTTGTTTCTTTTTTTTTTTGAGACAGGGTCTCACTATGCTGGCCTTGGACTCACTGTGTAGCCCAGGCTGCTCTCAAATTCTCAGCCATCTTCTCACCTCAGCCTCCTGAGTACTAGGATGATAGAATTCATGTTTATGAGAATAAGTGGCCTGATCAAAAACATGGTGAATGTTTAAAAATAAAATTATTACAATAAAAGACACATTGCCATTAATGTCCCTCAAAATACTTCACTTGCTTTGAACAAGTGGCTTGGCGAGGTGTGATCAGAAATGCAGTGAATGCTGCTTCCAAGCGCCGTCCAACAGAAAGGGAGGTTCCTACAAACACGATGCTGTGTCCTTCTCCACCTTATTTGCTGGGTCTGGCACTGTGCAAATCCTGGCTCTTCCCAAAGTCAAGATGACCGTGAAAGGTCAGTGTTCTGAATCGATTCAGAACACCGAGGCAGCCAGGACAGAGCAGCTAAAGACCTTCATGAAAGAGGACTTCCAGAGCGGCTCCAGGAAGTGGCAAGAGTGAAGGGCTAAGGGTGTTTGAAGCAAGTTGGGGGGAATTTTGAGGAGGATGAATACAAATATTTTTACTGTAGTTCAGCATTCTCTGTAGTTTTGATCCCACCATGTGTGTTAAAGGCTCAGAACAGAGCATGCAGGCTCTTTCCATGCCACAGGAAGCTGGCCGTGCCCATGGCGGGCAGGGCCCCAGGGCCATCCCATCAGGCGGGTCCCTGACAGCCCTTCCTTTCTTGTCCAGCAGTGACGCCATGGTGACTTACGGTGACAGGAGCCCAGAGGAGCAGCAGAAGCCTTAGAATCCTCTCCTATGGCCTCCTTCTGGTCCCCTACTCGCTTCCTGTGCAAAGCTTTGTGTTTTTCGGGAAAGGGCCTCGCTTCTGTGTGGCCCGTGGAGTGCGCTGACTGTGACACCGGACAGCCGGCGCCGCTGTTGGAAGGAGGACACACGCTGGACGGCAGCCGCACCCCCGGGTCCCCAGCGTGGCTGTGGTACTTGGGACCCCAGGGTCTTGTTGGAGTCGCCATTTAGAGGAAAAGAACTGAAGTGCCAATTTGGGGGTGGAGATATAAATAATAATAATAATAATATTAATAATAATAGTGGCCACGTGGCAGAGGAGTTGGCCTGTGCCACACACATCACTAACTGCTCTAGGGACATTGTGTGGGGACAGCGTCCAGGGCTGAGGCCCCCGCCAGGCGGAACCACGTGCCCAGGCCCACACATCCTGAGGTTTGGGCGAAGCATTAAGCAGGCTGGCCCTGGCAGCGAGGCGCAGCTGAGGGGACACGGAGAGTGCAAGTGACTCATTCAGGGCACAGGGCTCGGTCCTGGGCCAGCTTCCATGATACACGCTGCTGTAGCCAAGGCCGGGGTCCCACACAGCCACATGGGGAGCAGGGACCTGCCTGAGCGAGAGCAGGAAAGCACTGCAGTTCTAGACAGGCGGTCCGGCCTCACCCTGGGGTTAGGATGTCCAAGGCCCTGCGGGGTCCACACGCTGGGCTCCCATACACTGCTCAAGGCGGCCGGCGCCACCAGGCCCCCGTGGCCCTCCAGCAAGGCTGGGCCTGTCAGTCCCGGGCTCCGTGGCTTTCAGCCCTGTGTCCTTGGTTACGAGGAGAGTAGATTTTGGTGTCTTTTCTCATGTTGCTTCTTGACCTGGAGTGTGTGAGAGCGAGGCAGTGGGTACGCACCATGCGCCGCTGCCCTGCCTGTGTGACCAATAAACTGTGCCTTTCTCACCCGGCTGTGTGGCTGTTCCCCATTTCTGCCCTGCAGAGGAGCAGCTGGGTTGGGGGAGGCCGTTGGGGATGATGGGAGCCCAGCTATGGACAGGGACAAGGGTGTCACCTTTTCCAGACAAGCACCCTGCAGCCACCCAGCATCCGTAAGTGTCCCCTGATACCTGCTGTTTTGCAGCCCCCAAATTTCTTCAGGGTTTTGGAGGTTTTTTGGGTTTTGGGGTTTTTTTGAGACAAGGATTCGCTATGCAGTTCAGGCTGGCCTTGAACTCACAGTGATCCTCCTTCCTCAGCCTCCCCAGTGCTGGGATCACAGTGTGTGCCCCCACGCCCAGTGCCTCTGAGCTTTTGTAAATGCTGATCAAGCCAGGAATGGTGTTCTGCACCTGTAATTCCAGCACTCGGGGGGCTGAGGAAGGAGGATCGTCCCAAATTGGAGGCCAACCTGAGTTACATAGTTCACGGCCAGCTTGGACTGTGTAGTGAAATCCTGTCTCAAGAAAGTGAAATGGTGTTGATCAGTCCATCTCCAGAGAGCATCGTCACATGCCAACCGCGCTCAGGTGCTGGGCTCACAGGTCAGGAGCCCAGCGTCAGGACGGCCTGGTGCTGCTTGCAGGGTGCTGTAGCCCGGCACGGCCGTTCTTGCTGCCTCAGGCTGCTCAGTGGCGGCCACAGAGCAGACCATTCCCTGCTGGCCACAGTGGTGCGTGGGGACCCATGGGGCAGGGCTGGAGCCCCACCCCGAAGCTTGGCTTCTCGCCCTGCACAGGTAGAAGCCACCCCTGCAAGCCAGCACTCTGGTCCTACGAGGAACCCGACCGATAGAACAGGACGAGGGTGGAAGGGGAGCTGGAGACACCCAGGGTCAGGGCACTGATGCCTGCGGCGCCTGGGACACCCTTGCTGCCAGGCTGCCATCCACAGGGACAGCAACGAGCTTAGGTTGAGACGTCCGGGCCCTGCCCTCAGACGCTGCAGGTCCCCGAGGGGAGCAAGCGGCGGGCAGCAGCGTGGGCTGTGCCTGTCGTTCCCTGTCACGCTCACCCTGAGTGCAGTCACCTGAGCAGTCAGTGCCCTGTCCCTGTGTTCCCGCAGTCTGAGACGGGCTGTGTGACTGGGCTGTGCGTATACGCGGACAGCCGGGGCCCCCTGACGCCCAGAACTGGGAACACTGCAATGGAAAAAGTTTTATCTCATCCTCTGCACCTGGCCCAAGTCCCCGAGCAGCCTCCCGGTTCTGGGCCACCCTCGTCCCTCGAGTCCACTCCGGCCAGCTCCTTCAGTGTCCTCTTTCCTGACAACCCTGAGTCTCCCAAATGCCCAGGTCCCCTTACTAAGCCGTGGGAAGGGGAACCAGCTTCGCCACCTCCTGATGACCTGACTTTCCTCCCAGGGCGGCCCTGTCCCTGAGATGAATGCACCACCCCACCCTCTCGGAGACTGCAGGAAGCAGCAGCTCCCCTCCTTGCGTGACCATGCGATAGCTGGTTGAAAGCCCCAGATGCCCACACGCAGGACGGTGCTGCTCTCACAGGGCTGCCCAGCCCCTCCGCACCATGCTTTGTGGCCGGGAGGGTGGCTGCCGCCACTCCACGCACCTGAGGGACAGGGCAGCCCGGCCAGCTCCTCCTTCCCCCGGGCTCCCGCCACTTTTTTGAGCCGTTTTTTCCACCCCACAGGAGGACAATAAGGGAGTCATTCAGAAATGCTCTCTCCCACCGCTACCTTCCCTAACCCCAGCCTTGCGCATTCTGCCTTCACATGGCCCTAAAATAGCTCTTTTCTCTCCACAAGCTAATTTCCATGGAGACCTGGCTGTGGAGAGGCTCAGACACTTTCTGCGCAGCAGCCAGCTCAGCTCAGCAGCCTCCCTTCCAACAGAGAGCCCCATTATTGTGCAAGTGGCGGGTCCCACCCCCGCAGACACCCTACTCAGGAGCTCTGCAGGCTCACACCATCGTCCCGTGGAGTCCGGATGGAGACAAGCGACATCCTCGCTGGGTTCTGGGCCGACGTGCTCTGGGTTGGTCTCAGCTCAAGCTGGACCTGACCACTGGTCTGGGTGTATGATGCTGAGGCCCCCACAGCCATAAACGCGTTCACAGCATGTGCAGGGCCGGCCCAGGCCAAGGGGCTGGGTTTGGTTGTGGCTCTAAATCAGACAAAATGAGTATCCTGTCCTTAATCTCCTGAAAACACAGTCTTTTGCAGGTTACTTGACCTTTCTAGCCTGTCTTCTTTTTCTGTTTGCTTTTTGGGGTTTTTTTGAGACAGGGTCTTGCCGTGTAGCCCAGGCTGGTCTCGACCTTGCAACCATCGTCCTACCTCAGCTACCTGGAGTGTTGAAATTGCAGTCGTGCGTCCCCATACCCAGCACCTGAGCCTCAGTCTTCTTGTCTGGAAAGTGGGGGAAGAGACCTGCCTAATGGTCATGCAGGTTCCATCAGTTCTGACTGCCAAGCCCAAGCTCGAGGCAGAGCTCATCCGAAGGGAGCAGAGGAAAGCTCAATTGCGAGACAGTGGCGGAGGCCCCGAAGCTGGGCCTCGGGAACATGGATCGTCCCCGCCCCAACAGGCCCTGCCCTGAGATGCGCGCAGGCGCGAGACCCTCCCATCAAGCCGAAGCTGTGGAAAACTTCGATGGTGGGGGCTCCCTGGAGCCGGGGGACTGGAGGAAGACAGGAGGATTAGTTGAGGCCATGCAGGTTTCCTGAGGTCAAAGAGGGACTAGTAAGGGAGGCTCAAGCACTAGTGAAGGCCAAAAGTGCTCCTGAGTGAGGTCAGGAGCACTCGATGGGTTTCAGCCAACCCGGGGACACGAGGGAAGGAAGGTTCAGTCCCCAGTACTCAGAGAGAGGGAAGCGGGGAGGGAGAGGAGCACTGTTTCTTAAACAGCTGGTTTCAGCCCATCTGATAATGAAGTTCACTCTGCTGTAAGCCTCACAAAGTAACCTGATGTTAACCAGTCAGTTATTTTCTACTGCTCTTTCTCCCTATGCATACCATGTAAGGAAAGCGACTTTGAATTGGCCAATCGTCTTTTTGTTCTTTGTTTCTGCTTTTTTCAGCCCTTCTCTGACTGTGATAGCCAAGCTCCCAGCTCAGCCCGGCGCAGCACTCCTGTGTTATGGGATGAAGTGTTGCCTGACTTCTGCGTCACCAGACAAAGCTGGTTAAGATCTCGGGACAATCTCCACCTCCCTACAAGGATGAAGAGGCCTACGAGTGTAATCTCAGTACTCTGGGAAGCTGAGGCAGGAGGATGGCAAGTTCCAGACCCAGCCTGGGCTACTTCACGCGACTTTGAAGAACAAGAAGCAGTGGGGAGCGGTTGGGGATGTAGCTCAATGCAAAGGCCCCGATGCAAACAAACAAACAAAAACCTATTAGTGGTAAATAAGCCAGGTGCTCACCTAAACCCTCAGAAGCCCCTGCTGTCATCTCGTGAAGCTCTCACAGAAATCACCCAGTTCTTCACATACACGCCACAACCTGGGTGGCCGCTGAGGCCTCGGAAATCTATGCGGCTCATAGGCCTTTCCCTGGAATTCCTCCCTGCTCAAGTTCGTGGCCCTGGCCAGGTCACCCCTGAAGGCCCCTGCACGCCCGAGGCCGGCCTAGCCGGTGCCAGTGGCACATCTCCTTGCGCTTTCCCCCATCCTCACATCATGGGGACCCTGCCTGGCTGCAGACGCAGGACCAAGCAACGGCAGGCCTGGTACGAGCAGGCTCCGTGCTGCAGGCTCCGTGCTGCAGGCTCCGCGCTGCAGGCTCACTGCAAGGCACTGGCCTGCTGGGCAGGGAGACGAGGCTGCCCGGGGGTGGGCGGCTGTGACATTCTTTGGGGGTGGGGCTGTCTTGTGCACTGCCTGGCAGCATCCCCTTTGCCCACTGAATGTCGCCAGTGTCCCCTGGGGTGGGGCAGGGTGGGAAGTGTAGCAGGATCACTGCACAGGTAAGCAAGTGCCATAGAGCCCTCTCCTAAGAAAGGTTCATACCTCAAAGAAGGTGAAGACTGATTCTGACGCCATACACGCACACACACACGCACACTCATTCACTGACACACACATGTGCATGCACACATGCACGCGTGCAGGCTTGGAGGAGAGAGCTGTCCGCCACATATTTGTAAAAATGTCACGAGGCCAGGTTGGCTCCTTCTCTTTCGAGGAGTGAAGATTGGGGGATTGTCAGCTCACGGGATATGCAGTGTGTTCAAAAAGTAGGGTGACCATTTAGATTCAAAATCTAAACATTTATTACAGTAAAAGACCTCACCATGGGTCCCTGAAAATCTCCCCTCACTAACACACACCCTTCAAACACACTACTTCTACTGCTGTCGGCACTGTGTGAACCCTTCTGGACGTCCTCTGTTGTGAGCGCCTGCCTTGGCGTTCTGACCTGATTCAGAACATTTACAGCAGTTTCTGTCAAATAAAATATTACGGTGTGTCCTTGCGCCCCTTCCTCACCGAATCTGGCACTGAGCACCTTTCAGCTCTTCTCCAAAGTCAAAACGGTAATAAAAGATCAACATTTTGAATCAGTTCAGGGCATATTAGCTGCCTGAAACATGCAATGAAAGATACTCATGAAAGAGGACTTCCGGAGCTGCTACAGAAAGCGGCAAGTGTGATGAGCTAAGCGTGTTTGAAGTGAGGGGCATACATGGCAATGTGTCTTTCATTGTAATAAAATTTTTTAAAAAATAAATATTCACCCCATATTTTGATCACACTCTCTACATATAACTGTTCTCACACCACACAAACAACATACATACCTTTGTTCTTCCAGTTCTCCAGTCACCTGCCCACCAGGATCTTCTCTGTGATGGACTTTCTTTGAGCCTCCTCCTCAGCACTCACCGAAGTCCTCTCCATCCACCCTGTTGATTCTCCATTCAGAGCCCTCCTGGGTCAGATTTTGGGGTTGTCACTTCACAAATGCCATGGCTCTTAAGATACTCTGCTAGCAAGAATACAGTTTTCTCTCTGGAAATTTCCACTACCAGTTTTTAAGCACATTTCCCTTCCTCCTACATAGAGATCTGCCGCTGAGCTCGCTCCTGTCTCTAATGAGCTTAGATTCCAACTTGTGACACCCACTTATCCAGTCCCAGAGCCAGACAAGAGCCTCAGTGGCTCCAACCCTCAAAGTGGATTGTTACTAAAGTGTCCCTCCAGGTCCCACTCCTCGCTCAAAAATACCCTATATTTATTAAGCACTTCCCACATGTTAGGTACACAGTATTAGTCATAATATTACACATATAACTCTCCTGAAGGAGGACTTTTCTAAGACTAAGTGGATAAACGTATAGTCTCCATGTCACTGCCTTGTTAGAGATAAGCATGAACCCCCTTTAGGCCAGTTTACAAAGCACAAAACTGATTGTAGAAACTTTACATCAGTCATCCAATGCTGTGTAACAAACTGCCCAAATTTAGCAGTTTAACAAAACAGTACATGTTTTGTTCAGGGTACGTTAGGAACAGCTTGTCTCAGCTATATTCGGCTCTACTGGGTGTGCCTGAAGGTTTGTGGCTGGGGTATTAATCAGTTTTGCCATGAGGAGACTGAGTACCCCACACACACAACTTAAAGGAGGAGAGGTTTCATCAGGCTCATGGTTTCAGGGGGTGCAGTCCATGGTAAGCTGGCTGCATTTCAGGAACTTCAAAAGGGTATGGAGGGACAACACTGCTTACGGCAACTAGGATCTAGCACAGGGGAACAGTGTCAGAGACGAAGGTGCCAGGGATCAGAAACAGTCCCCAAGGTCACACCTCCATGGCCCAAAACACTCAGAAGTGTGCTTTACTAATTGTCTAGGCAACTCCCAAGTTAATCAAGTTAACACAGTTAAACTGAATCACTACACTGGGCCACCAGGAGTTTCACTCATTCATTATTCTAGTGAGTGCTCAGCTGGGACCTCAATTGGCCAGGGCTTGCTGGTACACCTGGGTGCGATTTTTCCTTATGATTAGCTGGCTCCCTTACTGCATAGTGGCTGGGTTAGGGGGAAGGGTGTGAGTACAAGGTGGGAGCCATATTACCTTTTATGACCTAGCCTCTGTAGTCACTAAAATCACTTTTACTGGTTTATATCTGAAACACTTTTTAGGGAACAAAAATGAGACTCCTCCTTTTGATGGGCGAAATGTCAAAGAACTCGCTGACGTATTTCCAAACTCCTCAGCTAAGCCTGGCACAGTAGTGCACCCCTGTAATCCTGCACTCTAGGAGACTGAGACAGGAGGATCACAAGTTCCAGCCCAATCTGGGCAATTTAGTGACTCAGCAAGACCCTGATCAAATTTTTAAAAAAAAAAAAATCAAAAAGGTTGTGGAGGTGGAGTAGTGTGAAGGCCCTGGGTTCAATCCCCAGTACTGCAAAAACAGAATAAAACAACTCCACAGCCTTAAAAAGAAACGCAAACGTAATGAAAAGGTGGTTTTATCTTTGTTTCATGTATCTTTTGGTATTAGGGATCAAATCCAGAGCCTGGCACAAGGTAGGCAAGCACTCTACCACTGAGCGACATCCTCAGCCCTTTTGATTTTATTCCAAGACAGGGTCTCACTAAGTTGCCCAGGCTGGGCTCAAACTTGGGTTTCTCCTCTCTGCATCTCCCAGGCCGCTGGGATTACAGATGTGCACCACCGTGACCGGCCATACCTGAAAGTCTTCCTTATGGGCAGTAACGAGAGGAAAACCACACAGAATCATGCACAGAAAGGTTTTTTTTGGAAATCCCCATTGCTCATTCTTCTCCCAAAGAGCAGCAGGCCCACACTTGAGTCCACACTGCTGTTCCCTCTCCTGCCCACCTACCCTCCCTCCATGCGCTCTCCTCTAGCTCGTGCAATCCCTGCTTCAAAAAGTTAAATGTAGACTTGGTTTCTTTCCCTTCTCACTTCTATCTATTCTATCAATGGAACCCACAAAATGTTTCTCCTTAGGAAAGTGGGAGGGGGGAGGTTGTCATTCTTTAATATTGTTAGGGTGTGTGTATGTATACATGAATATACATTCATATATTTGAAAACAAACACAATCATGTTAACTTAGTGATTTTATTCGTAAGACAACCCCATAATGTGGACAGACATCCCATCTCGGCACACAACCCATGAGTGTGCAGGGACACCCCTGGAGGTGACTCTTCAGAGGTCTTGATGAAGAGGTCAGCTACCAAAGTGCAGGCAGAGTTGGGAGCTCAGCTGGGCACTCAGCTGCAGCAGGTCATCACCTACAGATCTGTGTGCAAGACCTGATACCCCAGAAGATCTGCAGTCATAAAAGAAACCAAGGCCGGGATATAGCTCAGCGGCAAAGCGCCTGCCTGGCAAGTGCAAGGTCGTGAGTTCTATTCCTGGTACAAAAAAAAGAAAGGAAAAAAGAAACCTAGAACACCAAGGAGGCAGGAAAGTTGGGGGTTAAAGTTACTCGGCCTCTCTCCTCTTCCTTGCCAGTTCTTCTCATCGTTCAACCCTGATCAGAGTCCAGAGGGCGGACGGGGCCCCGATGGTGACACAATCCTTAGGGTCACCCTACCGCCCAGGGCACACTAAGAGGGGCAGAGAATGGACCGGGGAAGCAGGCACTTTGCACTTGTTACTAAAATGAGTAATATCGTCTCTGCGGCAGCTCCTTCAAACTACATACACTGTGAGTATGTGGAGGGATGTGGGGTGCAAGTGTCCAAACAATTAAGAAAACTAGACAGTGACAGCAATTGGCATGACAGTCGTTCTTAATTACACAGCTAACAAAGTGGAATTCCTGGCATGCTTTACCCCAAAGTAATTTATATTTGGCTTGGAAAGCAGAATGGTTTTTATAACAGATTTTTCTAATTATGTTTTGCTTATGTTAATATGAAGATTTTATTCCCCAAGTAAATACCACCTGATCACAAAGCAGGATGGCCCAGAAGTACACTGAGTGCCAGGTGGAAGCCAGACTGGGATTTCACAATTTGCTGCCCATGACGCTGAAGAATGTTTTGCGTCTGTTGCGTGGGGGCTGCTCTCTCCAACTCATTGGTGAAAGCATTAAGTGCAGCTACTCCTTCTTCAACGGATCCAGGCTGCTTCTGGAGTCCTTAACAATCATAACACTCAGACTCGGCTATGCAAGAACGTCATTTGGGGAACCCGCTAAAATGCAGATTCCTGGGACCTGCCAGAATGATGGATCCCGTCGGTCTGCTGGTGCCTCTGAAGCTGAATTTCAGTAAATGTTCTTGGCCCTTCTGACGCCGTTCCCCAGGGTGTCACATTCGGAGGAACACCATTCAGTGGTGCCAACGCACAGCTTACCTGAAGGAGGCAGGGCAGTGGAACAGGTAAAGTAGGGAGTGAGGAGCAGCCAGAGCTGGGTCCTAACTTGACATTAATTAATTGAGGCAAGGTACCCTCCTGGGCTCTCATTGGCGAGAAGAGGAATGAATGAGCCCAGGGGTCACGGGGAAGATCGGAGGTAATAAGAGAGGGAAAATCTGTCAACACGGAGTGGCTCCCACTAAGTGCCCGGATGTTTCCCAGTGGAGACTTTCTCGGGGGAATGGGCTCTGATGGATGGCACCTGGAAGGGGGGCCTGTGGATGGCACCTGGAAGTGATCCTTGGTCTCCTGGTAGCCAGTGGGCTGCCCGAGATATGATATTTCATAGATTTCTGGTTTTTCAGCCTCTTCTTTCCCTGTTTCCACTCATGAAATTCTTATTCATCCTTCCGCATACGGACAGCAGGTTTTTTCTTTTACCCATTCTCCCTTGCTGTTGGCATTCTACCACTTGACAATATGGTGTTAACAAAAAATATTAAAACTGGCTGTCTTAAATTTTCGGTTCTTGTTCGTAATGTTGCATAATGAAAAGGAACCTCTTCCCCACAGTCCCAGTGGTGCAGAGACATGTAGAAATCGCTCTAAATATAGCCTCCCGGATGACAGAGAGGTTGTTTTATGTCATTCTGTGATTTCTTTTTCACAGCATGTTCTCTGTGCTGGGGTAAAAAATTTTTAATGAAGTCAGAATGCTGAATTTGAAGGAGCCCATTATACATCATACAGCGCATTGTCCATTATAGCACGTTCCTTGTCCACTATACAGCACATTGTGTTGCCACTTAATTTGCTGGGCCTGGGCATCAGACCCTGAGAAGCCAAACAAGATCAGACCTCAAATGCAATTGTCCTGATTATGTCGGGTTCCAACCACCCTGGTGCACCTCTCCTAGTGGTTTATTTATTTGACGTCCAGTGAATGGAGGTAAAAAGGGTTTCTGATGGTTCCTCTTACACACCCTAGTTGGATATAAGACTAGGCAATAATATGTGACTTCAGCGTTTTACATAACATAATTACTAATCCTAGATGACATATACCAAGCTTCCAAATAGCATTGGAATACTGATTGTTGTGGAGAATAACTTTTAACTACAAGCTGTTCCAAGCAACTTTTAAACACTTCCTTATAATTTAGGTACAGAATCTACAGTAACCTGTTAGTAACTACAAGAGCTCATGCACGATAGGGCTTGGTGGGACACATGTGCAGTCCCAGCACTCAGGTGGCTGAGGCAGAAGGATCACCAAGAGTTTGAGGCCAGCCTGGACTACATGGGGAGACTCTGTCTCAAAACACAAATAAACAAAAACAACAACAACAACAACAACAAAAATCTAATGCACTGACTTTGCTTCTCAAATTTAGGTGCGCAAGTACTACCTGAGGAGCTAAGCTCTTCTACAAATGCAGGTGCCAGGGCCGCTCGCAGAGAATGGGTGCAATGCCAGGTAATGTTGGCGCAGCCTGCTGAGCGCTGGCTCGTCCAGTTTTCCGGAGGTGCTTTCTTCCTTATTTGTACCTGCCCAGCCCCCTGCCCGGGAGCAGATGTGGATGTACATCCAGGACTCGGGATGGTTCTTCCCACCCCCAGCTTCTCCTAGGCTGGCTCTATGACAATCTAATCAAGAATAAGGCAAATGCCCTCAAACCCAGCAGGGCCTCCTCTCAGGGACAGCTCAGAAACTCTGATAGTAGTTAGTTGAAGGGAGACCTTTGGACCAAAGGAGACCTTTGATACCCTCTCGACTTGACCCTCGCTGCTTGGCAGAGGGGGTGCTCTGAAAAGAAACAGAGGTTCAGGGAGGGCAAGATACTTCGTAAAAGTCATACAAGGAAGGCAGAGAGCCACGTCCCCAGGCTGTATCTCCAATTTGCAAACCTATTCTTTTCCATTCTTGTCAAGAGATTGGTTGTACTGCCAGGCTATGCAGAGTTGGGTTGGGCATCTCAGAGTAAAAAATGAAAACAAACCAATGGAGCTTGAACTACATTTTCTTTTGTTTATTTGTTTGTTTTTGAGACAGAGTCTCACTAGGTAGTTCAGGCTGGCCTTGAACTCGCTTATGTAACCCAGGGTGGTCTCAAACTCATGGTGATCCTCCTGCCTCAGCCTCCTGAATGCTGGAATTACAGGCATGTGCCACCATGCCCAGCTTGAACTACATTTTCAATACAAAAGGAGGCTACCATTGTACATAGGATAGCAGTTACCCAGAAATGATTACAGGCCTAAGAAAAGTCCCCGGAGTCACAGCCTTTTACAGTGCTTCCCTCGACAGTGAGGCTTGAAAGAAGAAAAGTGGGGAGGCCCTGGTCCTCACAACCAGCTTCCCTGAGCCAGGTGTCAGCTACAGGCTCCCCCGGGGACCAGGAGAGTGATCCT
This sequence comes from Chinchilla lanigera, assembly GCF_000276665.1. Taxonomy (NCBI): domain Eukaryota; kingdom Metazoa; phylum Chordata; class Mammalia; order Rodentia; family Chinchillidae; genus Chinchilla; species Chinchilla lanigera. The sequence goes on along the minus strand of NW_004955453.1, from coordinate 2,927,909 downwards.
CACAAACCTAACCAGAATTTCCCAAATGTCTGCTCAGCCCACCGAGAAAAAATACCACACAGATTGGGTGGCACGAACCACAGAAATCTGTTTCTCGCAGTCCTGGAGCCTGGGAGCCCAGGAACAAGGTGACAGCCGTTGGGGTTCCTGGGGAGGGCCGGCTCCCTGGCTTGCAGGTGACTGCCTCGGAGGCGAGCGAGAAAGCACCAGGGTGCTTCCGTTATCCTTGCAGGGCCGCCCCGAATGCCTTGCAGCCAGCCCGGCTACCTCGGGCAGCCCGCAGCTGCTCTGGGAGATTTTGCTTTGGCTGCACAAACTGTGGACACAGACTTGCCGACCAGGAATGCTCTCTGGATGAGCCCACCCTCTGCTGCCCTCCTCATTCCAGACCACAGAAAAGCTGAGCCCTGCCTGCTTTCCTACATAAGCAGCTCCCCAGTAGCCTTTGGTGGGTCTGTCCGTGCACTGCCCTCTGCTGGTGGGACCCAGCTCCACACCTACCAAGAGCGGAGTTCCCTACCCGCCCAACCCAGACTCTGTCCTCTCTCAGGGGTGGCAAAGGGAGGGAGAGCTGCCATCTGGGTGCTTGTGCCTTTCTCTACGTCAGACTTAGGCATAGATAAAGAGAGGCTTGGCAGATTCTCCGAGGATCCCAGCCAATTTACTGACAATTTGATAGGGTGGCTCTGACCTTCGATTTGACACGAGGTGACTTTCAGATGCTGCTCTTGCATGTCTGCACCGTGGAGGGGAAACAATGGATTCTTCCAAGTGCACAGGAGCCTGCAGATGCTATGCTTGCCTGGAGCCAAGGTCATGATGTTCTCCAGGTAGGAGATACTGCAGTGGTAAGAAATAACCTTAAGTGAAATTATCAGGAAGACCCGTGAGACAGGAACCATAGGAATCAGATGACAACTCGTGGAGAGGATGAAACAGTGCACTACATTCCTGTTAATTACGATAAGGTCAGAGAAGTGATCCAAGAGACAGGGGAAAATCCTGCAGTGTTTCAGGGATGACGAACGGAAGTCCCTAGAAGCTATACTATGCTGGGTACCAGTCTCCTAAAGGGACGAGTCCTCCCAGCTATGCATTTCAGCTTTCAGTCAGCTCCCACTGCATGGAGAGAGCCACAGAAGGTGGGAGCTCATGCAAAGACTCCCATAAACACAAGCCTAGAGGCTCTTAGTGTTTGCAACAATAGAGGCAGGGTAGAGGAGACAAAGAGGGGCAGGACTAAACAAAGGCTGAATTCTTAGCCTCCAGCTCCCTGGACAATGGTGACCTCCTGAATAATGGTGCCTCGGTGAGACTGAGGTAGGAGATTAGGGCAGGGAAAACTGGTTGAGCAAGTAGCAGTGACCTGTCAATCATCAAAGACCCACAGCACAGGTGCAGAACACCGAACCTCTGATGACGTACAAGTTCCCAAGCCCCGTGTGTGAGACTGGCTGGACTAATCAGGAAGCTCTATCTTCAATTCTTCTTTTACACCAGGGACAAAACCAAGCAGACCTTTGATAGACAGTTTAGATCTGTTCAGGATTTTAAAGCAGCAACTGAGGCTATAATCCGCTGTGTCTTACAGCCCCCAATCCATACACCCTCCCCACCCAGACCCCGGGAGAGGCTGCCTGGTCCTTGTGTTAGACTCAGAGGATGCTTTCTTTTGTACTCCGCTACAGCTCCACTCCCACTTGTTGTGTGCCTTTGAGTGGACCAACTCTTCAGCTAAAGAAACGGCTCCATTGAGTTGGACTGTGCTTCCCCAGGGATTCAGAGACAGCCCTAGTCATGCTGGGGATCCTCCAGCTCATGAACCAAAGGCACCCCACTGCCTCAAAGCTCCCTTATCCCACATATAGATGACTTCCTCATTGCTAATCATTTTAAGGAAACATCTGATAAAAAAATGTGTAGATTCTACATTTCTTAGCTCAACGAGGGTATCAAGTGTTTCCCTATAAGGGCAGATTAGCCCAGAAATTCCCAAGAAGTAAGAGCCACTGTCTCAGCCCTTCAGGCAGTAGATCAGCCCTGAGACCTAGGCTCAGGTAGGTAGGTCAGTAGTAGATGAGGTCAGTAGTGTGGGCCAGACTCTGAGGAGGTACCCGCTTGGTTCCAGGTGGCCTTCTAATTTGGGATGGGGATTGTGCCTGTGCCGGAGAGGTTCCAGGCTGAGAGGGGCAGCTAGGGATTTCACCTCAGCATCTCATTCTCTGGGAAGCACATAACAAGGCTGGAGTAGCTGTGAGAGATCTGTTGAGGGAGACGCCTACGAGGGAGTTGGGGGTTTATTAGGATGAGTCAAGCAGAGCTGTCAGCCCACTGTGCAGGTCTGACCCTGGTGAGGGAGAGAGGGGACGAAGGTAGGAAGGAAGGAAGGAAGGCAGGGAGGGAGAGAGGGAGGGAAGGAGGGAAGGAAGGAGGAAGAGAGGGAGGGAAGGAAGGAGGGAGGAAGGAGGGCAGATAGGAGGGAGGGGGAGGGAGGGGGAGGGGGGATAGGAGGGAGGGGGAGGGGGGATAGGAGGCCTCACCCTATAGCACATGCTGACAAAGCTCAGGCAGGGCCAGTGGGACATCCAAACAAGTCAGTTCAGGCTGCTATAACAAGACACCATACCTGAGGAGGGGTGGCTTGTAAACAGCAGAAATCCATTTCTCAGCTTGGTGATTGGAAGTCCGAGATCAAGAAGCAGGAGAACCCAGTGGCGGCTTCCTCAGGCATGCACCACCATGGCTGGCAACAGAAGGTGGTTTGGGGGCATCTTCTGTGGACACTAATACCACTCATAAGGGTTCCACCCTTACAACCTAGTCGCCCCCTGAAGGCCCCACCTCTAAACTTATCACATTGGAGTGAGGACCTCAAGATAAAAATCTGCGGAGAGGGACATTCCTGTTGTAAATGAGTCCCTTGATAGTCACACTACATCTAATTTTTTTCAGCTTTACTTTTTAAAATTAAGTTTATTGGTACATTTAGGTATACTTAACGATCACATTCATTATAAGGACTTTGTACCTGTACATGATATATTTTGATTCTTTTTGTCCCCACTCCGCTACCCTCCCTTCACCCCCTCTTCCCCTCCCTATTTACAAAAGCTTAGTTTCCATTTTTTCCTCCCCCCCCCCTTTTTTTTAATCTAATTTCTGTTTGCAGGAGAGGCTGAGAGTTTTTCTTCTCCTCCCACCCTTTCCTGCAGCGGGTAAACGCTGAGGTTAAAGTAAGCGGGGTGGGGTGCAGGCTGGGCTGTCTCCTAGCAGTCAAGATGCACAAGGAGGAAGACTTGGGGTGCGCATGCACACGCCAGGCAAGCGCTGTGTCACTGAGCTATGCCCCTATCCCTGAGGAAGCTTTTCTTCTCCGTTAGCAAGGCACAGGTGACTCACTAGGAGGGATCAAAGAGCTGATTGTCTTGCAGCTCGCTCCCCACGAAGACCCAGAAAGGTCACTTCCTCTTCCTTCCTGCACACCCACCTGACTGGGGGCGCGGAGAACAGCTGACTGCTTTAACCTTCACTGCGGGGGTGGGGATGGGGGGTGAGAGGATGTGGGCTGCTCTGCCCACCAGGGTGTGACCAGGGGTGAACCCCAAGGTCTAGGGCAGGCCGCCATCCACAGCAGCGTTCCTAGGCGGACTCCAGAGACCAGAGAAGCTGCTCCTGAGTCTGCACCTCACATGGACTGGGGAAGGGAGGGCCAGATCACTGGAACCCGAGGGAAAGCTCCTGGAACATTTTCCAAGATCTTGTGTGTGCTTTTCAGATGCTACAGTTGGAATATGTCCCCAAGAGCTCATGTGTGGGAAACTTAAACTCCAGGGCAATTGTGGTGAGAGGTGGGACCTTTTATGGCATACGTGGTGCTGGATGCCTGTAATCCTAGCACTGTGGAAGGTTGAGGCAGGAGGATTGCAAGTGTGAGCAGCCAGCCTGGGCAGCTTAGTGAGGCCTTGTCTCAAAACAAAACAAAAAAAGGGCACCAGGTATGGTGGCACACGCCTATAATCCCAGCACTTGGGAGGCTGAGGCAGGAGTATCACCGTGAGTTCAAGGCCAGCCTTGGCTACATAGAGAGTTCAAGGCCAGCCTGAACTGCATAGTGAGACCTTGTTTGCATTGGGGATGTGGGGCCAGGGATATGGCTCAGTGCAGAAGCGTTGGGTTCAACTCCCCGTGCTGCAGAGACTGGGGAGAGACAGAGAGAGACTAGAGACAGAGACAGAAAGTCGTGAGCGCTTTCCCTTCACGAGCAGACGAATGATTATTGAGGGGGCTCCTAAGGCAAGGGTGTGCTCAGCTCCCTCTCTCTCTCAGGTTGCACGCCCACCAAAAGCTGCTTCTGCCCCTCACTTCTGCCAAGGCGCCAACGGGCAAGAAGGTTCTCACCAACGTAGTCCCTCAGACTGGGCCTCAGCCTCCAGATACATCAGCCAAATGAACTTCTGTTTGTTAGAAGTGAGGCAGGCTCGGGTGTTCTGCTGTCAGCACAAATGAGCTGAGAGAACACGCTAAGCCGTTCTGCCCTGCGCTGGGCCACCCCACACGTGCAGGGGAGCAAGGGCGGGCTGGAGTCACCGGAAATCGGAGAGCCCACTTATCCAAGTGCAGGCTTCGCTCGGTGTGCAAGGATTTCCACGGAAACTTTAGCTGTGGGGAAGTTTAACAGGAGACTGCGTGCAATTTAACAGGGTGCGCCTAGGGACGGAGAATTTTCCATCCGGAAAAAGACGAGTCAGGACAAAGAACCGGAAGTCAGAGGAAGTCGCTTGCCAGGCATGCTGGGCCTTAGCTTCGCGGGCAGTTGCATCCCTGGAAAGTGCCTCCTTTTCTAGGGACCAGCCTCCCCCAGATATGGTGCGTGGGTATCATGGTTTGCAGAGCCAGTTTACCAAATTGCTGTTTCAATGTTAACCCTTTAAAAAAACAGTCAATTTGATACCTAAGCAAAAAACCATACCTCATGACATGCAATGTTTAAATATTTGTTTGTTGAATCAAAATCTCATTCTGCTGCTACACTCTTTCTGGTTCTACCACCCGAAAGTGCAGTGTTGGTTGAGACACCCTGCAGAGGTATAAATATCTTATGAGTCACTGGAATGGTGCTTTGTGAAATGCTGTCCCCTCACTTTCTGTTAGGAGGAAAGAGAAAATACCTCCAACATATGGTATGGTAACAATATTTCTAATATTCTAAGATCCCTCTCTCTCTCTCTCTCTCTCTCTCTGTCTCTCTCTCTCACCCCTCTCATTTTGAGACAGGTTTTGCTATTTAGTCCAGGCTGGTAACGAACTTGCTGTGTAGCTCAGGCTGGCCTCACCCTTGCAATCCTCCTGCCTCAGCCTCTCAAATTCTAGGATTACAGCTGTGTGCCACCAAGGCTGGCTTTTATTCTCGTATCTCTAATTGTAACTTTTGGGTTATGGTTTTTTAAAAACCCCAAGTTTCCCTCAACAGGTGATACTATTATTTAAAACAGAAAAGAAAGAAAGAGAGAAAGAAAGAAAGAAAGAAAGCAGAGTTTTTAGCTTACTTAAAAGTTTAAGAGCTCCTAAGTCCGGTAACTTTCCAAGTGTGGATAGAGATTGTTTATTCACAGAGACCAGCACATTTTCTGCACAGCCCTAGTCTTTTCTTGGCCTGCTGTGTAAGTGCTGGGCAGCAGGTAGAAAGAAAACTCTGGAGTCCACACAATAAACCAGCTCAAGGGAAGTACAGGAGCACACTGGTTGAAATTGCAGGCAGGCCTTAGGAGCGGCTGGAACCAGGGACCTAACCCTATCAGGGCTCTGGGTTTCTCATATCTGCTTTGACCTGGGGGAGTCCTGTTTTTTTTCAAACTGGACTTTTCGTGAGGCAAAGGCCCTGGCCCTGGAAGATCTGGATGCACACCCTCAGCCTTTGTGACTGAGGAAGAAGGGAGCTCCTCGCTCCTGTATCCATTCTAAATCCTGGGGGGGATGATGAAGGCTACCCGTGCCCACTCCTAGGACCAATTTCTCGCCAGAAGTGGCAGGAACATGCAGTTAACGTAGCTAAGAGGGTAGAATCTGTTAGCAACAGAACAGGGGAAAGGGTGCTGGGCACTCCCAACAGAAGGTGCGCTCTATACGTTCCTTCTGAGAGCCGCTCTTTCCCTCCACCCCAGGGAGACCGGCCCATCCCCTCGCTGCACTGGTTGTTAGGCGTGAGCTGCTGCCGGTCCACGAGATCCCTTTCCTAGGAATTAAGACTGGAGCTGGAGATGCCAACTCCATTCGGCTACTTGCTGGTGCTGAGTAACTGTCGGTGGGGCTACTTCTCCATGAGGATAGCAGATCCGAGGAACAAAAAGGATGGATCACACACAAGAGAAAAAAGAAGCTTCAATCCACAGAGGAAAGCGGATGCCGAGGGCTGCACTTTCTGCCAGTTCTTCCCCATCTCCCTCGACATAGCCCAGCTCTGCTGCTTAGCAAGCACGTCAGAGAGGTACCCGACCTTCACACGTCTGTTTCCACGTCCATAAAAAGGAAACGGTAACAGCATCTAGAACGTAGAATGACAAGAAGTTGACCCGGTAGGACGCAGTGCCTGGCATGTGAAACTGAACCCGTGTTAACCATTACTCATAGTGGGAGAAGGCAGTAGCACTGGGGAGAAGCGCTACCTCCTCAGAGAGACGGATCAGGGGCGATGTGCCCACCAGGCTCCTATCCCGGCTTGTTGGAAGTGCTGCGTGGAATCCCCGGGCCAGCACTCCGGATGCCAGGCTGCCAGAGGCGATAATAAGGCCCTCCTTTCAGAAGGCTGCGCGCTACTCAGTGCTTGCATTCAAGTGCAAAGACAATACCGCCGCCTCAGACGTGTTCAAATGCACTCTTGGTTTGGTGTTTGCGGTGCTGGGGCTCAGACCTAGGCCCTGTGCATGATGGCAAGTGCTTTAGCACTGAGCCTCACCCGGCCCTCAGACGCTCGGCTGTACAATGTGAAACCTGGGTGTATCAACATGTACATATAAGGAAATGCCCTGCATGTAGTAGAATCTGCGTCACAGACTCTTTAGAATGCAAGTTCCCTGTAGTACGCACGCATGGGCAAAACCAGCGACACTCTTGAGAGCAAGGAAAAACCAAGGGCTAAGAAGGGTCAAGTGACACATGCCTTTAAGGGAGCATCGTGCCTGTCACGTAACAACGCGTTTGGAGACACCGCTGTGTGTCTGGAAAGCCGCGTCAGCTGCTTTCTCACCGGTCCTTCAGCGGACTCTAGCAGCAGCTAGGTTCATGCAGTAGACAGCTAACACAGTAGCATGGTTATTAGTTTATTTTCACTTCAATTAATGTGTGTTGGGGAAGAGGTGGAAAGGAATGGAGATAAAGATTAAGAATAAAAACGAGAAACAGATTTTTTTTTTTAAAGACAGGTTTGCTATATAGCCCAGGCTGGCCTTGAACCCATAATCCTCCTGCTTCAGCCTCCCACATGCTAGGCCTACAGGTGTGTGCCACCATGCACAGCTAAAGCATGAAGTATTTCAGAAAAACATAAAAGCAAAGTGGAAAAAAAAAAACCACAAAAGGAAACTGAAGCCTGTTGGTACTTCCTTCCTTTGCAATTGTATTCCTGACCGCCAGCAATAACACACATTCAGATCTCCTTCCTGGAGAGTGAGCCACTGGGGCCCAGGACCCCGGCCTGGGACATCTCTGTCCCCCTGAGATGCTCGCCCCTGTGCTTGACCCAACCTGAGACCGAACTGTTTCCACTTTCCTACTGAATGAGAAAGACCTAACAAGCAAGGTTAACAGTTAACAAGACAAGCGTCTGAGGGTCGGGGCTGGAACGTGTCCAGACTGACATGACCTGGAGCGTCACTGGAGGACCTCACAGATGAGAGGAGAGTCATCTGTGCCTGAGGTGAGACTGCAGGAAGCTTCTGCAGGGCGCACGCTGCCACGGAAATGCAGTGGCTGAGGCTGGTGGTGCTTTGTTTCTGTGAAACTAGAGTTTCCACAAGAAGGCTCTTTGCTAAGTGAGGTCTCGTCTGCTCTTCTGGTGAGCAAATTAACATACTGCTACAGGACTCTTGGGACATCTGACATTTATGTTACGCCCATTAGAAGCAGTCCAAACCCATTTCACAGACACTGCTTCCTGGCAAAGCATGCTGAGTCCTGTGGACACTCACGGTTCATCAGCAGACACAGCTCCGAGGTCCATTCCCTGTCACCAGGACACTGAGGCAACCATGTTCCCCTTCCTTCTGATGACTCTTCCCCGGGCAGGCACTCCCTCCACCTCTTGACACACCCAGGGCTCCCCATCACTACCAGCTCTGCACCCTGACTGCTGGGGCTCCTGGGGTCCAGCCACGGCCCTGCTTCAAGTCTGCATAGCACCCCGAATCCAGGCAATACGCCCTTTCCTCAAGAGGGCACACACTGCACTTATCCCTACTGCTTGTGGTCCAAACCTTCTACTGGCTCATTTGCAAATGAATCCGTATCATTTATTTATTTATTTATTTATTGTCATTTTGAGACAGAGTTTCGCTATGAAGCCCAGGCTGGTCTTAACTTTGCAGAGATCCTCCTGCCTCAGCCTCCCGAGTGCTGGCACATCATTTAAAATTATTCTGTTCCATGGATTCTAGTCAAGTCAAACTACAGTGTCAGCTGAACCAGAGATTAGTGTACAGGTTTTCTATCTGAGAAGGATCTTCCTCCAGACTTGACCACCCTGGAAGACAATTTCTGGCACTCTTTTTATCTCCTCTGGTCCCCTTCATTCTGTTCTAATTTCATCCAATATATTCGCTAACCTGTTAAGGGCAGATGGAGTTCACATAGTTACATTAAAGACCTGCGTTTTCCACTTTACTGAGTCTGACGACAGATAACGTCTTCTCAAAGGCCTGTTCATCTTCCATTTCCCTCCTCCTCCCTTTTCAATACTGGGAATTGAACACAGGGCCTTCACATTGGCTACATCTGCACCCCTTATTTTTACTTTGAGACAGTGTCTCCCTAAACCACTTAGGCTGAGCACGGATTTGTGATCCTCCTGCTTCAGCCTCCCAGAGTGGGATTATGGGCATGTGCTACCATGCCCAGTTTACTGATTACTTTTTAAGGATGTATTAATGAGGACAGTTAGACCCTCATTTCTAGGTTTCTAATGATGAACACACACTGATACACTAGTCACATCTTTCCATAGTTTTGTTCCACTTCACTGCAAAACAAAACAAAAAAATAAAAAAGCCTGCTTCCACGGTCAGTGGCTGGTGGGCCGCTGCTAAACTAAAGCAGCCATGTTGTCTGACAGAGGTGTGTCCAGTGGATCCAGGTTCTTGTCCCCGGTTCAAAGAACTGAGTGGGAGCCGTGGGAGCGCACCCCTGTAATCCCAGCACTCGGGAGGCTGAGGCAGGAGGATCATTGCGAGTTCAAGACCAGCCTGGAAAAAAAAAAAAAAAAAAGACCAGCCTGGGCTACAAAGTGAGCTCAAGGCCAGCCTGAACTGCATAGCAACACCCTGTCTCAAAAAGACCAAAAAAAAAAAAGAACTGAGTGGGACAATCCACGAACTTGAAAGTTTAACATCTCTTTAAAGATGAAAGAAGTGCTCTGAAGATACGTCCTGCATGTAAGACAGGCCAGGACAAGCACAAGCAGGCAATGTCAGTGAAGTCACTGGTCACTGCCTTTTAAATTTCTTGGCCCATGCAGGCCTTCCAAGCTGTTCTGAGCATGCATTTTGAGTGACTGACGACTGACAGCTCTCCGTGACTGATAGGTCAGGTCTGGTTGTCTAGCCTTGATTTTCCACGCCCTAATCTGCCTCAGCCAGCACTCAGGTCACCTGATGTCTAGGTAAAATTGCTCTTGACCTGCGCTAGGCTCAGTGCTAAGTGCATTACACAGCCTTCACCTTTTAACCCTCACCACAACCGTGTTAGATAGGTACCATTATTGTCCCCATTTTATAGATCAGAAAACTGGGGCTTGGGGAGGTTGTCACTCATCCACAAGCACCCAGCTACTTTGTGGGATGTAGCTTCCACTTGTGTTTGTAAACTGAGTAAATGAAGTAAAAAGAGGCAAACCGAGTAAGAAAAGAAGAAAAAGTGAAGGCAGCAGGGCCTCCTTTTCCGCTTCCTCCCCTTAGGACCCGTTCAAGCGCGCTGCCTAGGCGCCTCCCAGCGGCCATCTCTCTGCAACGACGCTTCCGGCTTCGGAAAGCGTCACTGTGAGCGCCCTGAGACGGCACCGGTCGCGCGCGCGCGTGTGGCGTACGGCGGGGAGGCGGGACTTCCTGTTCTCACCGCAGCTATTTCCGGCGACTGCCGGAAGACGCTCCGGGTTGGCCTCTGGGGCGGCCTGCGTGTGGGGTGAGCGCTGGAGCGGCCGGCCTTTCCGCGCCCGCCGGTCGCCACATGGTGCGAGCAGCGGCCGCCGGACCCCACTCGGATCGGCGGCGCTGAGGCGCCGGGGCAGCGTGCGACATGTCGTCGGGGCTCCGCGCTGCCGACTTCCCTCGCTGGAAACGCCACATCGCGGAGGAGCTGCGGCGCCGCGACCGGCTGCAGAGGCAGGCGTTCGAGGAGATCATCCTGCAGTGTGAGCCGCGCGGGCGGGCGGGCCCCCGGCACCTCGCGGCTCGCGCTCTGGAGCCTGCCGCTCCGCTCGCTTTGCCGTCGGGGCGTCGTCGGGGAGGCCCTTGGGCGTCGGTGTCCCGGCGGGCAGGCCTCGCCGGCTCGTGGAGCTCGGCAGCCCGCCCGGTGCTCTGCCCCGACGCAGGCAGACGCCGGAAGCAGCCCGGGGAGGGGGTCGCGGAGTGCCGCGGGCGTTGAGTTGAAGTAGTAACTCGCCGAATTCGCGTCGACTTCTGAATGCCGCAGGACGTGTAGCCCTTGATTCTTCAGGCCTCTTTGTTCTGTGGTTTTCAGACCTCATTTCTTTGTTGAGTATACATCCCGAGCCTTAATATGCGGTGTTTAGTTGGAACGTGGTCTTTACTATTATTGAAAACTTCGAAAGTTTGTTTCACAACGTAAGGGAACTGAGTTAGGTGGATGATGGCGTTTCAGAACGGCAATTCCTATTGGTGGAAGTCTCATTGTGCAAAATCAGTTCCTAAATGTAATTGCATTTTAATTAATTAATTTATTTATATTTGGGTCATTTTGAGACAAGGCCTCTCTATGTAGTTCAGACTGGCCTTGAGCTCACTTTGTAGCGCAGGCTGGTCTCGAACTCGTAACGATCCTCCTGCCTCAGCCTCCTGAGAGCTGGGATGACAGGCGTGAGCCACCACACCTGGCTCCACGTACTCTTCAGAGCCCCTGGGAGACCAGTGTTTCACAGGCACAGGAATTCCCTCTTACTCAAAATGTGATTCCCTCACAGGTTATACAAATTCAGTTCACAGATGTTAGTGAACGCTTGCTCTTCAAAGGACTAGAACCCTTTAAAGTGAAGTCGGGTTGGAGGCCCAGGTTGCCCCAACTAACTTCTTGGCATCTATAAAATGGGGATGAAGCTTGCCCTGACGGCCTCATAACGCAATGCTTTGTCTATAAGTGCTTTGAAAGCCATCTCTAATAGTCTGTAAATGTAAGATGCTGCAACCTCTTAGACACAAACTGCATGTTTTTCTGCGCTTCAGAAGTGGACGTCACGATGGTGTAGCAGTCTGAACACGTGCACAGAGGGGAGCTGTATGCACATGCCTGTAATCCCAGCTGTTTGGGAGTTGAAGGCAGAAGGATCACCACAGCAAGACCCTATCTCAAAATTTAAAAAGAGGGCTGGGGTTGTGCCTGAGTGGTAAAGTGCTTGCCTCTCAAGCCCTAGTGCCATCCAAAAGCAGTCAGGTGGAGAGAAGACATCAGTAATCAGTCAGCAGGAGACTAGTGCGTAATGGGGACCTGCGGGCGCAGCAGAGAAGACAGAAATAAGAAACAGGGCAGGAGAGCAAGGCAGCTTGGGCCCGTTGGGATCATCTGTTTAGGCCAGGGGCTTTAACTCCTCTGTTCTCTCAGAGCAGCCTATCCGAGCCAGTCAGGAAAAAAGCCTAAAACAAGCACAAGGTAGTCCATTTTGAAAATCTTACTAGAACCCTTTGGGGCTGGATTTGAAACCTTTTTCTTGGTTACACTATCCCAGGGTGGGACCACTTTCCGGAGCTGAATGGATCCATTCAACCAAGATAGAAAAAAAGTGTTTCTCCTAAGAGTTCCGTATTTAGGTATCAAGGAGGATCCAGGACCCAAGATTCATTCTTGCTTGCTTGCTTTCTTTTTCTTTCTTTCTTTCTTTCTCTTTTTTTAACCCAAGATTCTTTCTAATCCATGAACTCTTTCAACAGGAAGAGTTAATTAGCATAAGCCCTGTCAAAATTTTGTTCTAAAGCATCCAATCTCAACAATCAGGATTTGGAAGCACCTATAAGGTCCTCATGGTCCTTTTCTTGTTCAGCTCAGTGCTGTTTGGGCTTAGAAGATGATACCTCAAGGGTACTTCAACCAGCTAAGCTGGAGAAAGTTTCAGAATCCAGGTCTCCCTGATATCCCCTTCCTTCCCTAGGCACCAAGAGGGGCTCTTATCAAACTGAGAAAATGTCACCAGAAGAAATGACAGTTGTTTTCAGCTCCCTCCTTAGGAATCTCATCTACTAACTCTGGAAGGATTCATCACTGAGAAGGGGAGAGACTAAAGTCCACACCCAGATAGGCTTTTATCTATTCTCCTGAGCATCTGGAGATTTTCTGGGAGACATTATTTCTAACACAATTTGCTGTTTGTTTGTGTAATAGGACTCTACTCTGTGCCTTCCCTATAACCCTGTCTTCTATAAAGAAGAGTGAGCTTCAACCACCTGGCCACTGTTGTCAGTTATATATTTTGTATGATTCCTCATTAATTTATTGTGCTTTTTCTCTTTTTTGTCTTCTGTGATAGGGGCATAGCCATGCCCCTTCATTATGGGTAGGAAAGGGTCCACCTCACTCCTGTTCTTCCAGTGCCCTTCCCCAAGTTCTTCCCTCCTGTGTTCTTTGCTCAGTTGTGTAAGCATAGAATCTTGGGGTATTCTTTGACTTCTTGCCAGTTCAAATCTATTCATGTAATAGCTCTTACAGTCTTCCATTGCCAGTTAAAAGGAAATTTCTCATCTTCCCCATCCATATACTGGTTCCAGTGTTGATTTCCAGCCACTTACCAGGACAGCTCTCTGCTGTTCCTTGTCTCTGGACCATTGTCTTTTAACACTGAACTCAGATGTCACTACCTCTGAAACCATCTGCGCAATGAGAACAGAATCATTCTGCCCTGTATCTTTTTTATAATTGACCACATTAGATCAGAACTCCTTCATGTTGGGGACTCTTACTTTGCATTTGTATTCCCAGTACCCTGATCTAAAAAGTACTTACCATATTACAATAAAGTTCTGTATTACAGAATTGTAATTCTGTATTGTACCATATTACAATAAAGTATTACAGAATTGTAATTCTGTATTGTACCATATTACAATAAAGTTCTGTATTACTTAAAGGTATATAGCACTTCATGCTGCTGTTGCATTTGGTGTTTTAAATCCTGAGGTAAAAACATAACTTTGCCAGTGAAAAGCAATTTGAACTCCCTTTGGTAGAGGGGACGCATATAGGTATTTATTTGTAGATTTCTATGGCTGGGGCGCTCAAGCTTAGACTACTCCTTAGGCATCTAAGGAATGAGTGTTCCTAGATTTTATGTATTCACTGTAATAGGTGACAAGGAGTAACTCATCCTTTGCTGTCTAATAAAGGTGAACCCTACCTAGGTCATCTACCATCTGTTATAGGATAGACCTATGGTATAACAAGTAACGCACCATCTGACCTTTTATGTACATACAGATAACAGGTTGCTGGAAAAGTCAGATCTTCATTCAGTATTGGCCCAGAAACTACAAGCCGAAAAGCACGATACACCAAATCGACATGAAATAAGGTATTTTGAAACTAACCTTAAATTAATATTGCTATGTTTTAAATTAACCTTGTATGTGAAATTTATCTCATTTACTTGTCACTTCTCCAAAAGCAAACCAAGTAACTAAAATTGTTCAGAAGATACATGCAAACCTAGAAGGCTTAACAGTACAGTACTCTCAGCTTGAGAAATTTCTTAAGGCGGGTTCGTGTGGTAAACCTAGATCAGGTTCTCTTCTAACTCACCAGGCTTTCACTTCTTGAATAATCAGAGGCAGGTATTCCTGAGTAAATTTACAGAGCTCTTGTTAATACAGAGTCGACGGACAAACACAAATTGCTTTTTGTCTGCTGTGGTTCTTTTTTTTTTTTTTTTTTTTTTTTCTCCGGTACCAGGAACCGAACTCACGACCTTGCGCTTGCCAGGTAGGTGCTTTGCCGCTGAGCTAAATCCCCAGCCCTGCTGTGGTTCTGTTTCGATCCTTTTTAGCCTGGTGTTTTTTTCAACATTAACTTGTGGAATCGAATCCATGGGTTGCAGCAAGATTTTATGTTTCTTCTAAGAATAGTTTAGAAATGAATATCAATATGTTTTAATAGGAAGGGTGAGTCTTGTTACATTAAATAGATGTATGTTCATATAGGGTATTTTGTATGTTTACTGGGTCATTTGTGTATATTTTCTGTATTTTTCAAAGGTCACGATCCCACAATCTGAAAGCCACACTTCCTCAAAGCCACATAAATGGGGTTGCACGCTCACCTTTTTTTTTTTTTTTTTTTTTTTTTTTTTTTTCACAGGGTGGGAACCGAACTCACGACCTTGCGCTTGCCAGGCAGGCGCTTTGCCGCTGAGCTAAATCCCCAGCCCCCCCTTTTTTTTTTTTTTTTTTTTTTTTTTGTCTTTTTGAGACAGGGTCTCACTATGCAGTTCAGGCTGGCCTTGAGCTCACTTAGTAGCCCAGGCTGGCCTCGAACTCACAACAATCCTCCTGCCTCAGCCTCCCGAGTGCTATTCCCCTAATGTTTATGATGTGTGTGTATTTGGTCGTTTGTATGGGAACAGTGTCTACTACTGCTCTGAAGTCTATATTCTTCTTCACACATTGGGTAACACTTAGCAATTGTGAAACAAGGTTGGTAATTGAAGGCTTAAAAACAAACGGCAGGCATGGCCTGATTTCATTACTCCTATACGTGAGTTTGCTGTGTGGCTGCCCATCCTCATCCCTCCATGTTTCGTCACCGGGCGAGATGGCCTCCTGGGAGGTGACAGAATGGGAAGAGACCCAGAGCGCAGTGTCCTCCGCCCAGCCTGTGTTCTGTTCTCGCTGTCGGTTGAGGAGGTGCTGCCTGGCTGTGGCTCTGGGGGCATTCTGTAGTGTCTAAGAGGCTAGTGGCAGTGTTCAGCTAGATTTACGTGTAGCAGGGCCTTTGGTGATTATTCATAGATCAAACACATTTGCTTGGAAGGTGTTACAAATAAATAAGCAACAGTTCCTGTAACTGAATCTCACTGGGCTGCCATTTCGTTGGAAGTCCTTTGCTCCCTCAGACATGACCCATGGTGAGTCTGTCCTCCTGATGGCCTCATTTGCATTAAATGGTGTCCTCATTTTCCACGAGTCATCTAGGTTCCTTTTTCTCTCGATATTCTACCCCTCCCTGTGTGCAGTCACCTTGGCTGTTGGTTCTTCTTTCCCCAGTCTGGGCTTGCGTTCATTTCACTGCCCCCCACCTGTCATTCCTGTTCTGTAGTGAGAGTCTCGCTGGTGGGTTTTAATTGACTGTCTATCTAATGTAATGTAACATACATCTATTTAATGTAACGAGATTCTCGCTGGTGGGTTTTAGGGCGAGGTATCTGGCTCACAGAGGTAAGGAAGCCCAAGTGCACTCTGGGGAAGAACAGCTCACCCAGTGAGTTTCCTTCCTCCACCCTGTCTCTCCTAAGCTCATGCCCATTTCATTCTAGTTTCCTTAAACTTAATTTTGAGGTAGGGACTCCCTGTGTTGCCCAGGCTGGCTTTGAATTCCTGAACTTAAGTCATGTCCCTATATCAGCCTCTTGAGTGTCCTGAGCTACAGTCCAGTGCCGCCCCGCCCACCGCCCTGTCTTCTATGTGTGGTTCCTGGCCACCCGCATGTTCCCGGGAATATCTTAGAAATGTAGCTCCCTGGTTTCACCCTGCCCTGCTGGAGCTTTCTGAGATCCCAAGCTGATTCCTGTGACCTCTCCACTGAGACCAGCAGTCTCCTGAAGACCTGGGAGCGAGGCTCATTGTCCTTGGTGGCTCTGAGCATGGAGTGGGCTGTGCCCTTTCTCTCTGTCTCTAGCAGTTCAGCTGAGTGGTGGGTCTTGTACCTTGAAGTTGAAGGGGCTGATCAGGTCCTTAGAGCCCTCTACTTGATTTTATCTGATTGCCCATTCTTAGGACATTCTCCTGCATTCCCTCTTCTCCAGCCTTTCTCAACTGTCCTTGAGTACAGTTAATACTTTGGGATGGATTTATTTATGTTTGTTTTTGTCTTTTTGAGACAGGGTCTTGCTATGCAGTTCAGGCTGGCCTTGGGCTCATTTTGTAGCCCAGGCTGGTCTCCAACTCTAAACGGCCTCCCGAGTGCTGGGATTACAAGCGTGTGCCTCCACCGCCGGCCAGCTTTGCATTTAAATAAAGAATTTGATGAGATACTTTCTGATCTCTTCCTAATTTAGGACAGTTTCATTTTAAAATTTGTTCACTTTCTGCTCTCTTGGCCTCTGCTTCCTGAGCTAAGGTTAGGGCAGTCCCAGTCTGTCTCAAAGGGCATGGTGTCATTTGTGTTTAGGTATGGGAGATAAATTTAGCAAAGATTTTTATACTGCTCATTTGTTCCCTTTTTGTGGCGGGATAGCTCAGATAGAGTGGATCCCTTTTTCTTCAGACCTGGATATCCTGCTGCCCAGCCTTTTCTCCATTGCTGAGCTTTTCCAGGGCGATAGAGTCACTGGCTCAGTGTGGTCTGACATGCTCATCTGAAGCTCCAGCCAAGACCCTTCTCCCGAGCCACAGTCAGTTATGGTGGTCAGCCCCAGTCTCTAAAGACAGAGATCTCTGGAGGAGAGGAGTGTATGGAGCAGTCACAGGTGGGAACCAGAACGGAAAGGCACCCAGGAGTAGGACACCTTCTCACAGTATCAGCAGCGGGGAGGGGTCAGTCGCAGTTGGCAGATGTCCTCTGGCCAGAGCGAAGAGCATTTTGTGTAGACTTCGGAGGAAACTGGCAGCTGCATGGGAGAGCTTTGGGGTAGCAGGGCAACCCCTCCCCAGAATTAATTGCTTCTGGACTGGTGAGAGGTCGGAAGTCCAGAGGGGTGAGAGGTGAACAAGGTGGGGTGGTCTGCTGGGATGAATTCAAGTCAAGGTTTCAACATAAAAATGTTCTGCCTGCAGCTGTTAACTGATTAACTTTCCTTATCTCTTTCCCCTCCACCCTCTGGCCTTTGTAATTTAAGATCTCAGATTTTTCTTTATCTTAGTCTCCTGTTTCTGAGGTATGGTGTAAATTCTTGGCACAATTTCCAAAACCCAGTTGGCTCCAAAGCCATCTGAATTTCCAAGGTTTCGGGGCCAAAAGTATTGTCTCACTGCCTCCACTGCCACCGCCGTGGTGTGAGCACGCCCTCTTGCGACGGGGCTACACACTGGCTGCTAACGGGGCTCACTGCATCTGCGCAGGTGCCCCCGGTCTACTCCACACCCTCAGCAGTGTGTGGGCAACTCAGCCCCCTCCCCACCTCCTCGGCCTCAGCTCCTTCCTCCTCTGCACCTGGCCTGTGACCTTCCTCCAGCACATCAACCCTCTGCCTCCTTCCAGTATACACACACACACACCGTTTGTGTGACCTGTCACACAAACACTTTCTGGTCTCTGGTCACCTCTCTCTTCCTCGTGGAAGCCTTCCTTGACCCCTCTTCCTGGAACACATCTCTGCTACTCCGTTCCTTCCCCACTCACTTGCTCTGCAGCACATGACTCGAGCTTGTGCCTGTCTGCTGACTGTCCATCTGCTCTGTTTGGCTGGCAGCTGCATGGGAGCTGGGTGGCTGCCTTCGCCTCGGTGCCAGCAGCGCCTGGTACGTGGCAGGCACGCCAGCCTTTGGCAGAGCTCAGACTCGCTGCCGGCTCAGGTTTACCAGTGATACGGGGACGATGCAGGACCTGAACAGCGTAAGGGAGATACACCTCCCAGCCTGCTGGATGTCCCGTACACTGAGTTCGTGTTCTCTAAGATTAAAGAATGAGTTCTAGGAACAGCAGGGGTTAAGAGTACTTACTGAGAGAAAGAAAGCTTCTAAGGAAACGGGGAGGGTCCCAGGTGGGTAGCCAGGGATCCCTGCTTTTCAAGGGAGTTTTTTAGAGCAAAACCAGAGTGAGGTGGGCCCAAGGTGGGCACAGAACTGTAATCCACCAGTAAGATCACAGATATAGTTGCTTAGGTAATGAATTTTTCAATGGGAAATTACAAAGTAGGTGTGAGGTAGGACAAAAGTATGATTAACTAATAAGATTACAAGTGTAGTCACTTAGGTAATACTGATTAAGTGGGGATCAGATGGGAAGCAGGTCCCGAAGCAAGCGTACATGGGAGGGACAAGGACTCCTGGGAGGGGTGGGTGAAGGAGGTTTGGTCCCCACCCAAGGCGGTTGGTGCCTGTGTAGAATATCAGTCTGCTGCCCTTCATGCCCAGGGGAAGTGTGCGGGCGGAGTCCTTCCTCTTTTTCTTCAAGCCTGGCCTTCAGTGAATGCGCCTCCAGCCACAGTTGTCTCCTGCAGTGCCCTCTGGAGGGCTGGCCCCGTCTGCCTGCCTGTAACACCCAGGCTCAGGAGCCTGCCCTTATCGCTGGCCCGGCAGTGGTGCTGTTCCTGTTTGGTTTCCTGTGCCACACGTCTCCTGCTTTCCACTGACGGTGTCTCAGAACTTGGTGCTGCGGGAGGCGCTAGACTGACTTTGGCTGTGTGGCTGTGTGCACATTTGAAATCCTAAGTTCTGTTCCGTTGCCTGATGACAAAGGTGTGGTCTGATTTCCTTTCTTTGCCGCATGTTCTCTTGGTCTGGCTGATGGTGACTTAGTCCTGGACACGATGGCACGTGGAATGACAGTCAGCTACAGGAAATGGCCCAGCTGAGGATTAAACACCAGGAAGAACTGACTGAATTGCACAAGAAACGTGGGGAGGTAAAGGCCACGCTTTTGCATCTGTCTTCTGCTCCCTGTGAGAATCCTGCCAGGGAAGACAGGAAAGCAGCCACCAAACCAGCCTGGCTAAGTTTGGCCCAAAGCTCTCTGAAGGGGTGAGAGGCCAAGGGAGACCACCAGGAAGCTCTAGGCCCCTCAGCAGGAGGCGAGCCAGACCCCCAGTCAGCAGTGAGGCAACTTGAGAACAGCGGGGCTGCCTGCCTGGTCACTGAAGAGCTTCCTCTGTGAAGCTTCTGCGTGTGAACCCTGGTGTTTAGAAAGAATCGAGTCTCACCTGTGCTCGCTGTAGATGAAGGTCTGTGGCCACGCTGCAGCTGGGGAAATGGAATTTCCCATCTGTCCAGCTGGGTCACTGGCAAGGCCAAGGAGTAGACAGGTGTCCTCTGCAGGGAGCAGCGGGCAGGTCCCATACACCTCCTGGCAGCCCCTTCCACTCTGCCACCACCCTCTTCTTGGTACCCTTGCCCAAACCCACACCTTTTCTTTCTTGAAAATACAGCATCACTTGCTGTATGACTTCCAAGTGAGGCCCGAAGGTCCCTTATTTATGAGTTTCTTTTATTTCCCAGTTAGCTCAGTTGGTGATCGACCTGAATAACCAGATGCAGCAGAAGGACAGGGAGATGCAGATGAATGAAGCCAAGTGAGTCGAGACTGGGCCTCCTCAGGGCCTGGCGGGAGGGGCAGGGGCGTCACGTGCTGTTGGGCTGTACGCTTGAGAAAGTAGCCAGTGGCAGGCAGTGGCGACATTGCACTCAGCAAGAGTCATTGCAGTGCCTGCAGGCTGGGGACCTTTCCTGCGAGCTCTAAGAAGGACACGGCAAGGCCCTAGACTCCTAGGGTAGTAGCCAAGGCCCTTGAAAGTGTCCGCGGGCATTCTCCGCTCTCCTGTGGCCACTGCATGGGGAAGCTAGCATCTTCCTGTGGTGGGGTTGAGCCCACGACATCTGAGCCCATGGCCCGTAGGATGAGTGGGGTCCTTCGGAGCAGGACCGTTTTTGATCAGGTAGAAACCTGGTGGATGAGAGACCAGGGACTTGGTGTCCTACCTAGAGCTGGGAAAACTCCCAAGTCCCGGTACCTCTGTGTAAGCACCCAAAGCTCCCCTTCCGGTCCTGCTTCCCCAGAAGCTGCTTTCGCTGGTCATGCGTGGTCAGCATGAATCTCGCCCCAGGTGTTTCCTAAAAGGATCGTCCTGCAGTGGTGGCCCATGTTCCTGCTCCTAGCCCAGGCCCACGCAGTTGGGCCCTGGCGAGGGACTCCTCCTCTCTTGTCGTGCTTTCAGAATCACGGAATGTTTGCAGACTATCTCTGACCTGGAGACAGAGTGCCTGGACCTGCGTAGCAAGCTCCAGGACCTTGAGATAGCCAACCAGACCTTGAAGGATGAGTACGACGCTCTGCAGATCACTTTCACTGCGCTGGAGGAGAAACTGAGGAAAACTACTGAGGAGAACCACGAGCTGGTCACCAGGTGGATGGCCGAGAAGGCCCAGGAGGCCAACCGCCTTAATGCTGAGAATGAGAAGGACTCCAGGTGGGCCTTGAAGCCGCTAAGCTAGGTGCAGCCTAGCTCTTTGAAAAGCAAAATACGGGGCTGGGGATGTAGCTCAGTGGCAGCACCTGCCTCCCAAGCTCAAGGTCCTGAGTTTGATTCCCAGTTCAGAAAAAAAAAAAAGACAGGGTCTGCAAAGAAAAGCACAACTTGTGGAGGAAGCCAGAAAGCACTAACAAAATTAGAAATAATCATAGTGGAAATGAAAGCAGATTTGCAATTGCAAGGACGCACTCCAGCCTGAGCAAAGGAATACCTACCAGGAGGGACGCTGGGCCTTCCAATTAGAAAGACGGGTGTTTTACCTTGGCCCTTCACATGACTGTGAGGCGGGTCTTCCCGCTACACAGGAAGGTTACTCTCACCTGCACGCAGAGGTGAGGTTCCTAATGAAATTCCTTACCATGTCATCTGATTTATTTGGGGTGGTGAGATGATGGTTTTTGTTTTCTCCTTTTACATTTGTCTATATTTTATAACTTTCTAACGTTCTTCTGTTTTTGTTTTGCTTTGTGGTGCTGGAAATTGAACCTGGGCCCTCAGACATGCTAAGCAAGCACTCTACCACAGAGCCACATCTCCAGCCTTTTTTTATCTATTTTAAGGCAGGATCTCGTTTTCTCCAGGCTGACCCCAAACTGGCAATCCTCCGGCCTCAGCTTCCTAAGCAGCTGGTAGTACAGGTGTGGGCCGCCATGCCTGGCTTGCAGCTCATGCCGTGGTATTCTCGGCAGGGCGAGGTTGGCTGGACGCCTCCAGTGGAGTTCACCACCCCAAAAGGCAGCAAGTGTGGGGGAGTGAGCAGGGCCAGTGGTTCTGAGGAAAAGCCCCCAAGCGTCACAGGCAGTCACGGGCAGTGGGGACTTTGTAAAGGGAGTTGTCAATCTGCTGTTCTTCCTCCCCTTGGAGTGTCTTCCAAGGCCTGCGCCCATGAGGTGTCGTGCAGGCAGGTCTAGGCCCAGAGCCAGAGTCCTGGTGGTCTTCCCACCCACAGCCTGTTCTCCGCCAGCGTCACCTCCGTGACCCCCTTTCTACTTCAGTAGCTTTTGTTCACCTCGTGCTGAACAGAGGGTATGTTTGGAAATAGCCCACAGCAGGCATGGTGGCTGCGGCACGGGATATGCTTGGAATGTAGGGGAAGCAGCAGAAGCACCGGGCCTTTCCTTGCCGCTGAGGGCCTGGCTTCGGCGCTGTGTGCTTCTCCCGGTCGGGTTCTCATCCCTGCCCTGCGGAAGGGGAGGGCCTGACGTGAGAGTAGGCTTTGGGTGGCCTGGCAGCCAGTTCCTTTCTCTAGAACAGTGTCACTCATGTCCCCATGCCCAGATTCTGCTTTGCCCCTTGAGGTAGTTGATGAGTTATTTCTCCTAGCTACTAATATTTTGGTAACTTCTATTTTTTAAAATTTGTCCTGGAAAACTTAATTTTCATCCGAACACTAGTAAGGTACCATGATCTCCTCTTGAGATTCTGATGACCACCTAGGGGGTTTTCCCACTTGAGAGTTGTCACTGTGAGAGGTCAGAGCAGTCTCGGGCCTCAGGTGTGCACAAGCAGTGCTGGCCCAGCAGACAGAACGGGGCTGTCGGGGTTAAACGCTAAGGAGAAAGAACCGGAAATGACTCTAATAACTATTTACGTAGCCTTTCCATGGTGCTGGTTAGTGTAGGTCATCTAGAGATGATCTCAAGTACCTGAGAGGATTGTGTGTAAGTTCTGTGCAAATACTGTGCCATTTTACACAGGGGCTTGAGGTTCCTTCTGTGTCTACTAGGGAGGGACCCGCACCCCATAGACACTAGGGGGAACCGCTTAGGTCACAGGGCTTTGGGGAGGATTATAACAATTGCATGGCCAAGTCACAGCCAGGTCTAGCCCCTCAGTACACCTGACGGGGTTTCCTGTCCCTCGAGGCCCTGAGCAGCCTCTCACTCCTCATGCATCGCTTTCTGCAATAACACTCTCCGGGTCTTACTCCGAAGCCGCGCCCGTGGGGAGCCTCACCGGTGCTGGGGGTTTGTGACGTGGGTACCTGTGCCCGGGTGGCTGTTCTAGATGCCCTGAATATTCCAGTGTGTCCCTGGAACTGGGAGAGATTGTTGCGAGAGCAAACCCCACACGGATGTGAACGGGGCTGCTTTGTTTTGAACAGGCGGCGGCAAGCACGACTCCAGAAAGAGCTTGCGGAAGCGGCGAAAGAGCCTCTGCCGGTTGAACAGTAAGTAGAAATCAGCCAATCAAAGTTCCGCTTTAATGCCTTGTCTCATTTTAAATAGTTTTATAATGCTTCTATTTTTATAAAACCACTTCTCAGGTTTTAGAAAGAGGCCTAAAAAGTTAAAGGCACAAAAGCAAAATGTAATTCTACCACCACCCAGAAAATAACAACCATTGTGTGTAAGTTCTCTGCAAATACTGTGCCATTTTACACAGGGACTTGAGGTTCCTTCTGTGTCTACTAGGGTGGGACCCGCACCCCATAGACCCTAGGGGGAACCGCTTAGTTGAGTAATAGCAACCAGTCATTTTAGTTGTATTTTGGTGTCTTCCGATTTCTCACTTAGAAATAACACAGTGGATGTGGCCTTTGATCCTGTTTCTGTTTAGTTATCTGGGCTAGATTCATAAAAAGTAAAATGGTCTGGTCATAATTTTTGGAACATGTTGCCAAATTACCTTACAAAAAACTGGTCCTGCTAGGCGTGGTGGTACACATCTGCAATCCCAGCACTCAGGAGGCTGAGGCAGGAGAATTGCTGCTGCATAGTGAGACGCTGTCTCAAAGACAAAAAGGGGGCTGGGCATATAGCTCAGTGGCACAAGTGCCTGCCTGGCAAGTGCAAGGTCCTGAGTTTGATTCCTTATCCCCCACCGCCCCCCAAAAAAGCTGTTCCTGTTTATGCACCTCATCAGCGTCAGTGGCAAGCATAAATCTAGCTTTCCTGCACACAAATCATCTCACTGTTCCCTGTTGACGCTTTAATCCCTTGTCTGCCTTTGACTGGGCCTCTCACCTTGTAAGCTGGCCTGAGGTTTGTTCTCTTACTCAGTTGTTAGTTTATGACTTTGAAGGGCAAGTTTTACCAAATCTTTGAAACATAACTGAAGTCTTAGAAATGTGAAAATGCGCCCTTGGAACAAAAGGACTTGAGTCTGTTGTGGAGCTTTTCCTAATCTGCTTGCAGGTTGGAAAATTTTTTGCTGAGATTTATAGCTTGGTTTTGAGAGAGGTGGATATTTTAGTAACAAAACTTCCTTTGCTGTAGATGGATTTCTTTTCTGTTGAAGTGTGTTTTGAAAGATAGTTTCTGAATTATTATTTGCTATTAAAATGAAGGTTTTTTCCTTATAAGTGGAGAGGAGTGGTTCAGATTCAGTTAGGAGTTAATTGGTATGAGTTTGGATTTATAAAAAAACAAAAGTTGTCCCACTAAACCTTTGCTGTAGGTAGGTATGTGTGTCTCTTGCCAGCTTGTATATGTTTTCTTAAAGCCACAAAGTAAAGTGGTTGACCCAGAAACAAGATTTAGTTCTTTAAAAAATAAGTTTACAGTTGGGTGTGGTAGTGCACGCCTGTAAGGCCAGGTCCTGAGGAGGTGGGGGTGGGAGGATGGAAAGTTTGAGACCAGCCTGGGCAACTTAGGAAGGCCCTCCCTCAAAATTAACTTTTTCAGGGGCTGGGGATTTAGCTCAGTGGCAAAGCGCCTGCCTGGCAAGCGCAAGGTCGTGAGTTCGGTTCCCGGTACTGGAGAAAAACCAAAACCAAAAAAAAAATTAACTTTTTCAGTTTTGTAGGGCAGGGTCTCACTTTGGTAGTTCAGGCTGGCTCGCACTTACTTTGTAGCCCAGGTTGGCCTTGAACTTGAGGCAGTCGTACTTTAGCCTCCTGAGTGCTCCAATAATAGTGTGCACCAGCACGCTCACTTCACTGTAAAATTGGGGGTGGTGGTGCCGGGACTGTAACTCAGTAGTAGCGCACCTGTCCAGCGGGTATGAGCCCCTGGGTTCAGTCTCTCGTACCACCACCCAAAGAAACGCTCCTGTTTACAAAAGCGTCGTTTGCCTGTTTGCCAGTTTAACCAGGTGACTGGATGAGACATGACCCTCGTGGGTCCAGCGGCCTGCCCGGGATAACGCGGGAATGGCCTATACTGGGATGCAAACTTGAGTGTCTGGCTGTAGAGGCTTTGGAAATCTGTTTGTCAAAGAGTGGAATTTCCAGGTTCAAAAGCACTGTCACCTTTGGAGGGTTTTCATAACGAGTTTAAGTTTCCTGTGCTCACAGTCCCTGTGCAGTCCCAGGTCCTCCAGGACCCGTAAAACGCTTAACATGTTCCCGCTGGCTTGAACCACTGGAGATAGGTGAGGCAGCTTATACCACTGTTGGCACTGTCCCGTGCCCCCTGATGGGACAGTCACGCGTGTGCCGCCGCCATGGTTCAGAGCTGCCCAGCAGTGAGACAGACGGGCTCACAGTGGCCTTCCTGTGAACGTGTTCAGCAGCATTGTTGGGGGCCGGGGATATAGCTCAGCGGCACGAGCGCCTGCACGCCAAGTGTAAGGTCCTGAGTTTGATCCCTGGTACCAGAAAAAAAAACAGCAGCATTGTTGGGGCTTGGCTCATTCTTGCTCTTGTGTCCGTCTGCCGAGTCGCCCTCCCATGAGCACAGGTGACACCCGCAAACTTAGATGTGTGAGGGGCAGCCCAGGAAGCTTGGGCACGGCCTGGCTGTCCCTGCTTATTTTCTTCTACATCCTGGCCAAGACTGGGACAGTAATGTGTACTCCTAGAATAAATAAAGGAAAATAAGTTTACTTTGACATGGTTTAACTTGCTGGGTAACAAAGTCTTAAGTATATATTCACATAATCCTCATTATGATTAATCACAGAAAAGGGAAAGTGTCACTTTTGAGAGCTTAAGAATCCAAGCAGTAGACGATAAATAAAGTCTTGGGCTACTGCATTTTATTTTTGTACTTCCCTACGGAGATTTCAGCTTAGCAGGAAGTCATTAAGACCAAAATAATCACTTGCCTTCCCCCTTGGTCAGGAAGACACAGCCTATAAAAACACGGAGGATGGAATTCCAGAGGTGTTTTGCATCCGGTAGAATAAACACCAGCAAAAGGAGTGTGTTCCCATGAGTGGCCAAAGTCACTCAGAATTCGATGGGCTCTCCACGTGTCCGCAGCATGGAGTGAGTGCAAGTGTGAGATGCCCGGGGTCCGAAACAGACACTGTAGTTAGTGTGCACATTTTGCTTTGGATACGTGTTCTCAGCATCTGGGTTCGAACAGATTCAGTTTCTTTTTTTTTTTTTTCAGTTTTTTTCCGGTACCGGGAACTGAACTCACGACCTTGCGCTTGCCAGGCAGGCGCTTTGCCGCTGAGCTAAACCCCCAGCCCCCAGATTCAGTTTCTTTTCCTGCTTTCCAAAGTGCCAGCTCTTCCCATTCCTCCAGCGCACCCTTCACTGCTGCCCTCCTAGCCCAGTCTCGGGTTACGTGGACTAGAAAACGGCATTGGCCTTTGCAGAGCGGGTTCGGCACAAAAGTCCTGATCAGCACAGTGACACAGCCTTGTGCCCTTCTTTCCAGGGACGATGACATTGAAGTCATTGTGGACGAGACCTCAGATCACACCGAGGAGACCTCTCCTGTGCGAACCGTCAGCAGAGCAGCCTCGTGAGTAGCGGTGTGGGCCAGGGCAGGGAGCACTGGGATGGCACTGGGACAGCACGCGCGTGCACAGGAAGGAGGAGCATAGCCTGGTGCGCCCAGACCCCGCAGCCCAGACCAGCCTCGCACGCCGCAGAGCAACGCGTGCCCCTCAGCCGCCTCCACTAGAGGGGTGGGAAGGAAGCAGAGGGCAGGTGGCCTCAGGCTTCCTGAAGACGGCCAGAATGACGGTTCCCACCCAGGGCGCTGGAGACTTGAAGCTGCCAGAGCAGCACCTGAGAGAATGGGGCCAGTTGTGAACACCCAGAAATCGCTGTGTCGGTGACAGAGTCCTGTCCAGGCTTGATTTCTGGGGAAATTCATTTCGTGCTAGGAAACCTTGTTTCTTTGAAAACCTCTAGGCTGGATTTCCCTTCTGCCTTTCCCATTATTTCCTGGCGGTTCAGACACTGTGCTGAGTCTCTCTTGGCTGGGATTTGGGAACTGCATGGGAAACGTCTTCCGGGGTACCTGTTTTTATGGGCTGTTTTGATTGATTATTGGGGCAAAATGTTTCTCAGGTTTAAACCTATCCTCCCCTCCTCTTTAGTAAGCGACTCTCGCAGCCTGCTGGAGGCCTTCTGGATTCTATCACTAATATCTTTGGGTAGGTTAGAAGACTTTCCTTTTTAAAATGTGTGT
The DNA here is from genome assembly GCF_000276665.1 of Chinchilla lanigera. Lineage (NCBI taxonomy): Eukaryota > Metazoa > Chordata > Mammalia > Rodentia > Chinchillidae > Chinchilla > Chinchilla lanigera. Next base: position 2,900,774 of record NW_004955453.1, on the reverse strand, counting down.
AAATGTACTTAAGCATACGTACATGGGTTGTTCTTTAAACGTGCAGCAGAATCAGTGATACAGAGTACGGATGCCTTAATTTTGGCTTTTCGTTTAGCTTCTTCCTTTTTCTTCAACTTCCTTTCTCTTAACCCTGCTGCGTGCTGACCTCTGGCCTTTCCCTTTAGTCTGTCCGACTCTCCCCTCTTGGGACATCATTCTTCCGATGCTGCCAGGTGACAACACCCTGCCCTCTCAGCCCAGCATGTGAATGTGGGTCGTTGATAACCATGCTGACCACGCTGTGCCGCCCGCAATCATATGTTCACATGCTAACCAGGACGCTTTGCATGCTCCTAGGAGTGAGTGCCGCTCGCTCCCAGCCAGCCAGGCCAGCGGAGCTCCTTGTTCGGTCCCTGCTCCTGCCAGCACTGTCTCCTTTGGCATGTGTTCAGCTCCGCCTTGACCCCATGTGTACACCGAGAGTGATTGTAACGAGGTGTAAACATCATCTTAGAGTAGTGTTAAAAACATACGAAGAGTCAACTGCTGAGCTCTTACATGAAGTGGACAGAGTTCACTAGCAGTTGATTGATAGGGTGAGCAGTTGTTCAGGGCTGCTTTTCTATGTGGTGTTGGAAGCTGTGCGTTAGCAAGCGGGAGGCCAAGGCGTACGCTGGCTTCCTTCCTTGTCGTTTGAGCGAGGGCTTCTCATCTTGTGAATCCTTTGGTTTGAGGATCTAGAAGGGAAGAGAAGCTATTGACACAAACGGTGTTGCTGAAGTGCGTTGATCTCTGAGGCCTGACAGCCTGGTGAACGGTGGTCCTCTGCCGTCCCGTCTCACACTTGCCTTTGTGTTGTTCCTTAGGAGACGCTCTGTCTCTTCCTTCCCAGTCCCCCAGGATGTCAGTGTGGACGCTCATCCTGGGCCCGGTAAAGACGTGAGGGTCCCCACCACTGCCTTGTGTGTCTTTGTGAGTATGCCCCATCCCCGCTGCCCCCTGGCTGGGCCTGGCACAGGGCTGGTGCCGAGCTTTGGCTGTTTGTGTACACCAGGCTCCTTAGACCGGCTGGCTCTGCACCTCGGCACGGGTCATATATTCTGCTCAGCTTCAGAGCACAGAATTTATTGCTGCCATCCTCTGAACCCAGACTGGCCGAGAGGGAGGCACGGGATGGGCAGCATGGGGAGTGGGACAAGGGAGAATAATGAGTCAGCGGAAAGTCAGAGGGTGGTGCAGGTGTTGCCTCCAGTTGACTCGAGTTTTGAGTGAGGTTCCAGGAGTTAGTGACAGCTGTTGGTTTCATAAATAAAAGTCCTGTTTGGTATATGACTTCGGCCATGCAGAGCCTGTGATTGGCAGCAGGACACAACCCTGGACAGAGGCCACTGTGATACCAGGACTGTCACTTGGAGGTCAGAGCTGGGTCGTGGTACTAACAGACAATCTGTGCCCCCCTCTGGGTCACCAAGCAGAAAGTGACTCAGCCTGGGGAGGGGCCCAGTGCCAGGCTTGAGGCTGTCGGCCCTGGGAAGACGGAAGGGCGATGTGAAGCGCTCGGAGCTGGCCTGGAGCTCTGGCAGGGGGGCGCGGGTGCGGTTGGCCATGGAGGCTCCTGTCTGCGGATGGGAAGACTTGCTGTGGAGAGGGCTAGCTAGCTGGTGAGCACCGTCCAGGCGTGGGGAACCCTGCTGACAGGGAGGCATTTCCACAAACACGGTGAGCTGCCTTGGCTTCTGAGTAGAGTCCCAAGTTGGAGGAGGAGTTGGACTGGGCACGCAAGGCCCCTCCGCAGCCCACCCTGCTCCTGTGATCCCACAGTGGGCCCGCGCACGTCATGGAGGTCGATGATGATTGGTAAAAGGTCTGATGCACTGAACGTCACCGTCCTCTCCTGGCCTCAGCTCCCAGCAGCCCGTCGTGTTTCCTGGTACAGTTAAGTCATGTGCACGGGGCAGCGGGGCAGCTGACACGCAGGGACCCTGTTGGCGTGTGTTCCTGAGAGAGAGCGGTTCACGGCCTACCCGGGTCCAACATGACCTCTTGCACAGGAGCGTGACGAGGGCTGGAGGGCGTGACAGTGCATGATCTCAAGTTTTCAATCTGAGACCTCCAGGGGGAAAGGCATTCTTTTTAGAAAATGGGAAAATTACACAGCGGTAAAAAGTCTGGTGAGCTGTCTGTCAGATTCTCAGCAGCCAGGGAAGGTGAGAGATCTGTCAGCAAGGTGCCACTCCTTTCCCAGCCCGTCAGAGGTGCTTTCTGTGTGCGTGTCTTCTGGGGCAGTTCCCCACAGCGACTTCATCCAGAACTATTTCCGCCCGCGTCCCCATTGTGGGAGTGGGCTACTGGGATGTCTTCCGAGGCTTCCTCCCTTCCCGAACGAGGTGCTTTCCTACCTGGCTCCTCTCCTCAGCCACACGTGCCGTCTTTTTAGCCCAGTTGTTCCCATGTTGATGTTCAGTCCTGGAGATGTTCTGGGAAGCATTTTAAATGCGTGTGAAATGACAGCTGATACAAGCATTGATGGCCTAAAGCATTTCTGTACATGAGCAGACTGAGACTTCACAGCAAGAAGAACTTGGTGGAGGTCACAGCGCTGGCACGGGGTGGTGCCGTAATGTCCCCACAGAGAACTCCTTGGGTTCTATTGTAGCACGGCAGGTGTCTGGCGGTAGGACCGGCGCCTGTGCATATCAGGAGTTGTCAAGGAAGCTTTGCCACGCAAGGCTGTGTGCTACACTTTATTCAGATATGTTGCGCTTAATATTAACTAATAAGCTAGTGATAGAGGGAAATGGAATAATCTGGAACAAAAGGGGCATTTTAATTCTAGACATATTTTTAAACTAATAGGATTATTGAGATGTCTTTCTTAGAAAAATAAAATTAAAAACAAAGGCAAATTTTAGGCAGGTGGTCTGCCCTGGCTCGGGGTCCCGAGAAGGTTGTGCTGTAACTGTAAGATGGTGCTAGAGTCAGCCACAGGAGACCCGGGCGAAGAGGCCACTTTAGTCCAGGTTTGGGCCCGCCGCCGTCTCGGGACGCGTTCCTCGCTTTGAGTTGGGTATTTGGGTGTGTGTCTTGCGCTTGCAGATGGTAAAGCTTGGGCTTGAAACTGCTCGCTTGTCTTGCAGGACGCACATGACGGGGAAGTGAACGCCGTGCAGTTCAGCCCGGGCTCCCGGGTGCTGGCGACGGGAGGCATGGACCGCAGGGTTAAGCTGTGGGAAGTGTTTGGAGGTGAGAGCCCCTCAGACTGCGGAATAGGGCTGTGCTGTGGCAGCCGGTTGACCTTGCTTGCAGACACTCGGAGTCGCTCCTTGAGTTATTTATCTTAAAACACAAAGCGTTGTATGGAAGGAGTCATCTGACCAAAGCATCGTTAGCGTTTCGGTTTCTTTTTACATCTGAGTAGATGCATGCTGTGATTTCCCAAGTAGTGGCAGAGAAGACTGCCGTTACGGATCCACCTAGTTAGAAAGTCTTAGGTAGTTTTCCTCACGCTTAGCAGAACATTTGCAAAACAGCGTCAGTGTCAGAAGAAAAGTTAAATCTGTTTAATTAAGACTGCACATTAACTGAATATATGCACCGTGACAGCCTAGAAAAGGTATGTCTAAGCTTGGGAAAGAGGAGTACTCCCTAAGAGAAAGTGCCGGAGCCAGTGGAGGGGTGCAAGCCCCTCCAAACTCGGATGTGGGGCGTGGCTTAGTTTTGGCATCTTCCAAATCTTCCAGATCCTGCTGAATACATGTATATCGTTACTAAGCGTTAGGGAGTAAGGCCAAAGGTTCTTTGGAAACCACTCTGGGTTTGTAACTTTAAAGAGGGTTTGGGTGGAGGTCAGTACTAAAACAGTTCCCCAGCATGTACAACGAATGCTCCATCCCAGCACCACTAAATAAATAAATAAATATTTAAATATTTTTTAAAGTTTCTGATCACATCTTAGGGAAAATTACTACCTCATGGATTCTGAAGTACAGTGGTCAGTTTCTGCAGAGTGGTAGTTGGCACAGACACTGATCAAACCCAAAGATTAATGTTAGTGAAGTAGAAAAAGTGACTGCGAAATAGTGGAACTAAATAAGCTGAATCTCAAGTTTGATTGACATGTTTTATAAAATCCTATACTTTCCTCTTTGTGAGGGAATTAATAACTAAATGTCTTAAAGAATGTTCTAAAAAAAACAAGAACATTCTAAGAACACACATACAGCTAGGCATGGTGGCACACGCCAATTATCCTAGCACTCAGGAGGCTGAGGCGGAAGATTGCTGTGAGTTGGAGGCCAGCCTGAACTCTGCAGCGAGATCCTGTCGCAGAATGAATCCAAGAAAGAACACATACAAATACCAGAGTCTGCATCTACTTAAAAATTGTTAGAGACTAGTAGTATATTTGGTCTTTTGTATTGTTTGTCCTACTGTTTGATTCTGTAAAGGTGCAGGAAAGCTCCTGTTGTGACAAAGTAATTGTCTTGCACTAAGATTCAGTCACTTGACATAATGTCCTGTCTTTTTCAATCCTTTCTCTTTGTACAGACAAATGTGAGTTCAAGGGTGCCCTATCTGGCAGTAATGCTGGAATTACAAGCATTGAATTTGATAGTGCTGTAAGTATCTAGTATCTGTGACTTCAGAGGTTCTTGAAGAACAACCCTATGACATTTGCTTGTGTTTGTTTGTTTTGAGATAGATTCAGCTATGTAGTCCAGGCTGGCCTTGAACTCATTATGTAGCCCAGCCTGGCTTTAGAACTCACAGTGATCCTCCTGCCTCAGCCTCCCAAGTGCTGGGATTATAGGTATGCGCCACCACGCCCAGCAAGACATCTGATTCTTGGAATTAAAAAGTAACTGACCTGGTTTCTCTGCTATTCTCTGTATCTTAAGTCAAACCCATGTTGTTAGCTGAGCTTGGTGGCACACACCTGTTATCCCAGCACTTGGAAGGCTGAGGCAGGAAGCAATCACGTCAGCCTGACTACACAGCAGGGCCCTGTCTCAAAAAACAACAAAAATCCATCTTGTTAAAGAAAGGGGGACATGGACGTTAGAACTGGTAGGTACACAAACTGTGACAAACCCTGAGGTGTAATTTGTGCGAAAAGCTGTAATGTTCCCAAGTCCATTTCACAGCCGTGTTTTGTGTGTTCAGATGCTGCGCTGTAGTGGCCAGCGTGATCCCTGCCTTTAGGGAATTCCGTTCAAGTGAGCAGTGTACCAGCACGAGCTGCAGGGGTTGTACTGAGGTGATGTGAGGTGGAGCAGCTGAGGGTCCCTCCTGGGGTGAGGCCTAGGGAGGCAAACGGGCAGTTGGAAGCCAGGCAGGCTCTACGTAGTGCCGGTGGTGGGAGCCAGGGCCCTGCGCGTGCTGACAAGCACCGAGTCTCATCCCCAGCCCAGGCAGCTTCTGCAAAGTGGTGGGCGTCGAGTTCTGGCGTGACTGGCAGTGTCGGAGTCGGTTAGGAAAGGCGGGACTGCAGTGAACGGTGTGTTCGGGCTCCTGCAGAGCAGATCCAGGCCCAGTGGGTGCTTGGGCAGGGGGCTGGAGAGGAGAGAGGCGGAGCTGGACGCTTGGGAGGAGGATGCTCTTGAGAGCGATCACTGGGCGATGGGGCAAGCAAAGAGCATCGGTCGGTCCCTCTGGGCTTTCTGGCTTGGGTTGTGTGTAGGGAATTGGCCTTCACTGTTGCCGGCAGGGCGAGTGGGGAGGGAGCAGCTGTGTGGAACTTGAGGTGTCCGCACGCAGGTGGAGTGTAGCCGGAGGGCTGGGTTGGAAGATGCGTGCGGAGGGCTGGGTTGGAAGATGCGTGCGGAGGGCTGGGTTGGAAGATGCGTGCGTTGACGTGCTGGGGTACTTGTTGGTGTTCAGACTAGGTGTGTAACGTTAGGCGTCTGCACCTTGGGTGGGCTAAAAGTTGTTTTTCCTTTCTTTATCCCTAAGGGAGCTTACCTCTTAGCAGCTTCAAATGACTTCGCAAGCCGGATCTGGACTGTGGATGATCATCGGTTACGGGTAAGGTGCTGTTGAGAACACTGCGCGCTGTGAAGGTGCAAAACACAGAAAAAGCAGCAGACGACAGGATTTATGTGTGACTCCCTGAGCGTCGTTCTTCCTTCACCCTTTCCTCGCTGGGAAACTGAGGTTTCTGCCCCACCCCCTCGCCTTGTCCGGCATTCGGTTTTAACACCACAGTAAGAGCCTCAGCTTTCCGAGAACCCCTGTTCATAAGAACTGGATGAGACAGCAGCTTCAGCTGAGCGGCACAGGTTTTAGTCCAGCACGTGAGTTGTGGATCCTAGGCCCTAACCCTGAAAGTCGCCTCGTAGGGCGTAGCTGGACGGTGGGATGTACAAGTAGGGGTGGACAGTCACACCTCAGTTCTCACTGCTGTGGCACTTGTCACATTCAGCACGAGACGCGCAAGCAAGAACGGGGCAGTGTTGGTGGCCCTGCGACTCTGCCCTTTCCGGTTGAAGGGGTCTGTGTGGTGCTCGCTGTGCTTCTGATGCAGTGAAACAGCTCCTAAAGGGGAAACGGGACAGGTGTAGAGGGAGGACAGTGGGGTTGATACTGAGGAAATCGTGCATTTGAACCCGACTTGATACCCAAGACAAAGCCCAAAAACTGATGGTTGTGTCGCTTGTGTTCTAACAGGAAAATCAAAAGCTGTGGCTTAATCTGCAGAGATTCTTGTTGTTGTTCGTTTTTGGAGAAAAGTCTTGTTCTGTAGCTCGGGTTGAGATCTTTCTGCCTCGGCCTGCAGAGTGCTGGGATTACAGGCTGAAAGATGTTTTTTCTCCTTGAGTTTGAATGAGTTGTGACATAGCTCATTAGATAAAATCACTGAAATACACAGTGCAGGGTACCGCTAGTGTTGGTTGGCATTTTACCAAAAGTGGGGCACAGCCGGCTGGCACAGGCTGTTTCTTACTAGAAAACGGCAAGGTGAACCCTTACATCTGCAGGGAGGCGGGGTCTGCGAGGTAGCTTTGTCGTGACCTCCCCGGGTGGTGCAGGCGCAAAGGTAGAAGACACTTCAGAAACCAGTTAGCTTCCCATAGGAGGCTTTCCGTTCCCCGGGCCAGATGCTGGAAATGTACAGTAGCAGGTGCCAGCCAGTACCTAGAGGTTAGGCATTCTTGATACTCAGCTGGATAGATCGGAATCCTGCAGAGCCTGAGCCCCGAGGATAACGCAGGAAGGTGTCAGAGTGCTGAGGAGCCTACCTCGGCTCTGGCTTGACGTGGGCTGCTCGAGACCTGCCGGGGGTCATCTCTTCAGCTCCCAGTTGTCATTGCAGCTCTGCACAGGGAGGGTGCCCAGCAGCACTAGTGCTGTGCTGTGAATGGCCTAAAGGGAGGAGATCTTCCCGAGTGACTGCTCTGTGGGAGACCCGGTGCCAGGCAGGCACTGTGCTGCAGAGCTATAAATGTTAGTGTGTTACTGCTTTCGGTCCTTCGGGAGGCAAGGCGAGGTGGGTAGATGAGGAAACTTAGGCTCAAGTACACCAACAAAGGCCTAAAGTCATGCTGCTAAGAAGTGTAAGAATTTGAGCCGGCTGTGCATGTGATCCTAGCCGTGAACTCAAGGCCAGTCTGAACTACGTGGTGAGACCTGTCTCAAAGGTTAAGAAACGACAACAGATTAGAACTTGTGGGCTGAGGATGTAGCTGAGCAGCATAGTGCCTACCTGGTAAGCACAAAGCACTGAGTTGGATTCCTGTTGTGTCCTCCCCACCCCGCAAAAAAGGAATTTGAATTAAGGCCTGGAGTCTTTCCTGTGTTTAACTGGTCTGGATTGTTCTGGAAGAGTGAAGTGACTACTTGTTGAAGAGGCACCGACAGGCTGGCTTAGCTTCAGCCCGGGGAAGAGGACAGGAAACAGTTGTGCGCACTGCTGTTTTTCCGCTGGTGAAAGAGTCGTTCTGTACAGGTGGGCATCGAGTTTTAGACCTAGGGAGGCAGTGAGCTGGCTGAAAAGGTGACCGGGCCTCGCTGCAGAGGGGGCCTTCGCCAGACAGCTGGTGTCGGGGTGCCAGGCGGACAGGTGGATGGGAATGACTATGTCCTGCCAGGGCGGTGGCCTCCCGTGCTAGGCCAGCTTGCGGCTGCCTTGGTGTCTGGTCCCTAAGTGAGAGTGCAGGGAGCTGGTGGCCTTCAGCCAGCTCTGTGCTCCCAGGAGTCTCCGATTAACCAGGGTGAAGAACAGGTGCTCCCTAGCATAGGAGGCTGTGACTTCCACACCCTCACCGACAGATGGCTTTAGAGGATGTGCATGGGCTGTCTGTCTGTCGTGTCTGTCACTAAGCATGTGGGCACTGCACAAGGCCGCTCAGTATCTCAGCTTTTGTGATAAGGATAAGGCAGTGGTGTGGGGAGAGACCAAAATTCGAGAAGCAGCTGGTTGGGGCCTTGTTTAAAACCCTCCTGCTAAGTACATCGTGGAAACAGCCCTCTGTAATGCCTCCCCTCAGGACTGGAGTGGACTGCCAGGCCACCTGGCCGCCCTGTTGGACACCCCTGGGTGCTGACCGCGCCTGTTCGCTTCTCTGGCAGAAGGCAGAGATGGCCACAGTAGGGGCTGGCTGGGGAACAGATGGTGGCTCTTACTTCCGAGCCCAGGCGAGCTACTTCTGCGTTCCTCCGGGCCGGAGCCCCGGGTTGATGTCAGTCTGCGAAGGTCACCTGAATGGCAGTTTGTGTTTAGAAATAGTGATCTGGACGTGGGGTTTTGCCTCAAGGCCCAGCAAAAACTTGTGCACAACCTAAAGGGAGTGTTAAATACAAACTTCAGAAACCCCGTGCAGATCGTAGAGTTTTAAATATGTCCAGCTCAGTTTCAAGGAGACTGATAAAGGCGAATGGGTACGTGCGGGAGCCCGGCTCCCTCCCACTGAGCGTGGAGGTGGCAGCTGCGGCTGAGTGCGCTGGGTTTGAGGTGGGCTGAAGCGGACACCAAGCCAGCGGCAAAGGGCCAGGGAAGGTCTCTTCCCTTTATTTCCTTAGTCCAGCCATTCTGGAACTGGATCCGAAGAACGGTGTGCATGCATGGGTGTTTGTTGCCAAATCGTTTGTGACAGTGACTTACTGTTTGCTGGCAAGGGAGGTTGTCGTTTAAATTACAGGCCCACCATGAGGCCGAAGCTGTGGGTAGTGACAGAAGACACCTAAAGAACAGAGATGCGGAGAGGATACAGGAGGCCTGGGCTGTGAACTGACCCGAGCAGTCCCATCTCTGGGAGTGGCGCTGGGAACTCAGTCTAGTGTAGTAACTACAGGAGGGTCTTTTGTTTTTATTTATTGCCTGTTTCATTTTAATCACAGCAAGTATCACAATTTTTTGTGAAGAGCAGCGTCTGTTTCTAACAAAGTAAGACTAAACAAAACATCTGTCAGGACTGGGTCTGTATGGTTAAACTTATGTTCCTAGACTCCTCCCCTGGAGTTAACCATGTATTCAGCCAGCGTTGCCCACATTCCTTCTGTGTATCAGGCCCTTTTCCAGAAACCGGGATAGAGAGTTTCTAACCTTGCCAGGTGTGGTGGCACACAACTGTAATCCCCAGCACTCTGGGAAGCTGAGGCAGGAGGATCACTGTGAGTTCGAGGCTGGCCTGGGCTACATAGTGAGTTCAAGTCCAGCCTGAACTGCATACTGAAACCCTATCTCAAAAAGATTTTTAAAAAAGTTTGTGTCCTTGAAACAAAAAGAAACTACATCAGGGATTGATAAATACTTTGAAGAAAAGTACTGTGTGATAGTAGGGGCTGCTGGAGAGAGGTTCACATATACTGACCACTGTTTTTCAGTATCCATTCTTCCCACCCGCTGTGTTAGAAATTGGAACACCTGCGGCGTGGTGGCACAGGTCTGCAATCCTCCCAAGGCAGGGGCATCACCGTGAATTCGAGGCCAGCCGTGCTACATAGTGATACCATTTCAGAACCTTAAAAAGGGACCCTTAGCTTGGTGTGGCCTTGTGAGTCCTGGTCCGAAGCAAATGTCAGTTTGAAGCAAATGTCAGTTTGTCAGTGATGTGAAAGTGAGCTAAAAGGGTAGGGTGGAGTGGTTTTTATTTCTTCCTCATTTCTTACTGGGATACAGAGTAATGGCTTGAGTCCTTGAATTCAAAGATTTTTTTTTTTTATTTTATTTTTTTTTTGGTCTTTTTGAGCTATGCAGTTCAGGCTGGCCTTGAGCTCACTTTGCAACACAGGCTGGCCTCGAATTCCCAACAGTCCTCCTGCCTCAGCCTCTCAAGTGCTTGGATTACAGGCATACGCCCCCATACCCAGCTCAGAGATCTTTTAAAGGCATTCTTTTTTAATTAGACAACATCAGTGACTACCTTCTGAACCTTTGGGATGTTTCATATATTTTTTTAATTTATTTTAAAAATAAGACAAACATATTAACAAACAGACATCCATTTACAAACTGGCATAAGAACAGTACAAACAATACAGAGTTAGAGACAAAGTTGTAGGAAATTAACAGTGGTTGTTGTGTTACGTATTGATATCTTCAAAGTGGTGTCTCAGGAAAACAAATGGAATGTTACATATATAAAAAATGTGGAGCCAAATGTGGCACACACCTGTCCTCCCAGTACCTAGGAGGCTGAGGCAAGTTTGAGGCCAGCCTGGACTATGTGGCAAGACTCTGTCTCCAAAAAAAGTAGCTGGTCGCTTAGCTAGATGTGGTACATGCCTGTAATCCCAGGACTCAGGGAGGTGGAGCAGGAAGATAGCAAGTTCAAGCTCAGCCTGTACAACTTATCAAGACTCTGTCCCTAGAAAAATAAGTAAATAGGAAGATAGAAAGGAAGGACGGACTTGGGATGTAACTTCGCGCAGCAGCCTTGGGTTCCATCTCCAGTGATGCCGACCCCCTCGTTGCCCAGTTGCCCGCACTGAGAGGAGAGTGATGAGGAATAAGTAATACAAGGGCTCACAGCCCAGGTCCCCTCCAGTGGTTCTGTGGTGGGCCCAGGGGCGGCTGACACGCGGTGAGGCCCCTTCTGTGTCCCTGCTGGGCTCTGGGGAGGCACTGCAGTTGGCGAAGGCCTTTGCGTATCTGGAGTGCTGGTAGCTGTGGCTGTGACCTGACATCTGACGCTCAGGCCTCTGATTGAGAGCGCTCTGGGGTCTTAATCACTTACAAGCGTCCTGATGTTTCCCTCGTAAATTAGGCCTTTGGCAACCCTGTCCTCCCTTCCAGTGTGGAACTGGATACAGTGCAGGCTCTTCGGTGTCTTATCGTTGTATGTAAATCCAGACCTTCACACTGTTCACACGACAGTCCAGGCAGGTGTCTAATGGAACTGATTTCAATGAATCCTCCACTCCTTGCTCTCTTCAGAAGACTCACCTTGTGGTTGCCGGGCCCTACCACTTTGGGCCTGGAGTAGCCCAGAAGCAAAGAACAGGACAAGAAGGAGCCAGGGTCCCCATCCATGTCCTCTGCACGGGCACAACTTCCATGGCTGACTTCCTCCTGCTGGAGTTTCCATACTTAATCGCTGGGGAACCAAGCCATGCCTCACCTTCTGGGAGAACCCAAAGGCAGGCGTTCTGAAAGTGTCCCTGAGCTACTGCGCAGGCCGGACATGCTGCTGCCGAGCCAAAACTGCCTTGTGCGAAACAAGCAGCGCTTCGGTTGAGCCTGAGTGGCTGTGCGGGGTGCTGGGCTGCTGCCCTCATGTGGCCCCGAGGCTCACCATGCTGCCTTCTCTCCTAGCACACACTCACGGGCCACAGCGGCAAAGTGCTGTCTGCTAAGTTCCTGCTGGACAACGCGCGCATCGTCTCTGGAAGTCACGACCGGACCCTCAAACTCTGGGATCTCCGCAGCAAAGTCTGTGAGGAAATTCAGTCTCTCTGTCTGTGTTCGCATAGGCCTTAGCCGTGGAGGCGGCGTGTCCGTTTCACATTGTAGCTTGAACTCAGGTTCAGTGTGACACGCAGGGGGCGCCGAGCAGGGACACTAGTTCTTGCTTGAGGTTCCCTTTAAGCCGGCGATTCTGAGGGTTCAGTGGACCAGGCCAGCAGTGTGTACATAGCCCTGTGGGTGGCTCCGCATCATTAATGGTGTTTGCTTTTTCTTCCAGGCATAAAGACAGTGTTTGCAGGGTCCAGCTGCAATGATATTGTCTGCACTGAGCAGTGTGTGATGAGCGGACACTTTGACAAGAAAATCCGTTTCTGGGACATCCGGTATGGCGCCTGGAGCTGGGGGAAGCAGACAAGAGTCTGCAGAGCTGCCGGGCACTTCCTGCCTGGGCGGCAGTGCTAAACTCTCGGGAAATAGCAGAAATGCACTCGAGGATGCTGGTAGCTTAACCACGACTCCACTGCCAAGGGGGTGCCCGAGTTTGGACCATTTATTGCCTGTGCGCTCTGGGGCAGCCCTTTGCCAGCCAGGTGGACGGGTGCTCATCCTGCCTTCAGGCGACGTAAGACGGATGGGGGCGCAGCATGTGTTCAGGAGCCGGCGCCCTTGCCAAGGCCGCTGGTGCTTACTATGCAGAAGTGAGTGGGCTTCGTGCTGCAGGAAAGGAAGCCGTCCCCACTGGCACGGCTGATGTGTGGCAGATGGGCCACATGGGCAGGAAGTAGGGCATAGGCCAGCGAGACTGGTAGGGTGCATTGGAATTAGGGCAGTGCACTTTATAAAAGCCATTTATTTCTAGATGCCTTGATTCTTGAGCCATTGGTTGTGGAGAAGGAAAATGACTGCTTCACAAAGAGTCGGGTGGATTGCTTGGCTGGAATTTTTATTGTTTTTTTTTTTGGTTTTTTTTTTTTTTTTTTTGGTTTTTCTCCGGTACCGGGAACCGAACTCACGACCTTGCGCTTGCCAGGCAGGCGCTTTGCCGCTGAGCTAAATCCCCAGCCCCCTGGCTGGAATTTTTAGAAGGGGCATTGGAGCTGGGCCCGGTGGCGCACGGCTGTAACCCCACGCTGGGTAGGCTGAGGCTGGAGGGTTGCTGTGAGTTCAAGGCCAGCCTGAACAACGTAGCAAGACCTTGTCTCACATGGTAGGATTTGGGAGGTGAGTTGGTGCGGACCTGAATTCAGGGCAGTAGGCAGGGAGACAGGAGAGGGGAGAAGGGAGACGTGGGCCGGGGCTGGTCAGCAGCCTGGGTCTGGAGTGGGAAAGGGAGCTGGGCCGGTCTTGCTGCTGGGCCGAGGTTGGAAGGAGGAGGCCGGTTGGTCAGGAGGGAGACATGGACACCTGGTCTGGTGGAGTAGAGGGCAGCTGGGGCCACAGCCCAGCCGGGTGCCGGGCTGCGTGGTCAGGAGGATGCTTTGGAAGGCAGTATGGACCCTGAAAAGGCCAATGGGACGCTGCTCACTCCTCAACACCCCTTCAAGTTCTAACTGAAACTTGTGCATGGCTTTTTTAAACCCATAGTTTGACCTCGAAACAGAATCGCAGGGTCTCACTGGATGAGACAGACCCCTAGCACACCTGTAATTTGACTGGTGCAGACCCCGGGTCTCAAGGAAGTGCAGTTAGCGTTCCTCAGGCCGCATGTTTAGGGTCAGCAGGGTTAGCCCTGCCGAATGAAAGGGGTGTCGGTTCATTCAAAGCTTACGGCAGAATCGCGTGGAAAGAGTCGGTGCCTCCTTTGGCTGCGATGGCACCGGCAGGGCCCTGGCACCAGGAAGCTGTCAGCTGACCTGGGCGGGCTGGGGCACAGGAGAATATAAAGAAGCAGTGATATAGGGTCACACAGGGTGGTGGCCCTGCCCGGGGCTCCCCAGTTCCATGCCTGGAGCAGCTGTAACAGCAAACACAAGGCCGAGGCCTGGTGGGCAGCGGCCCTGGTTAGCTCTGGCTGATCAGGAGTTCTGGTTGTGGGTCACTGTGTTGTCCACACATGGCCTGGAAATCCTCAGCGGGTTCCAAGTTGAGCACTCCATCCAGCCTGCTGCTCTGGGCCCCACGGGTGGAAAGAAGAAAGGCCTTTTCCTCCCCGCTAGGTCAGAGAGTGTGGTCCGGGAGATGGAGCTGTTGGGCAAGATCACCGCCCTGGACTTGAACCCCGAGAGGACCGAGCTGCTGAGCTGCTCCCGGGACGACCTGCTGAAAGTCATCGATCTGCGGACGAACGCCGTGAAGCAGACTTTCAGGTAGTGGGCGGCGGGGCTGGGCGGGGCTGGGCCACCTGCGTGTCCCTGGCGCCTGGCTGACGGTGCTGCTGTCTGTCGCAGTGCCCCCGGCTTCAAGTGCGGTTCAGATTGGACCAGAGTGGTCTTCAGGTCAGTAGCGGCGTCCACCCCCGCCCGCAGCCGAGATAACTTCGGTCAGTGACGGGGCGTGGAGTGGGCTGGGAGTCGTACTGCGGTCCCCGTCCCCATCTTGGCTCCTGTGGAGCCATCACATTCCCCTCCTTTGCCCTCCGTTACACCAGGCTGCCGGAGAGCCTTCGGGAAGGGCGGGACTGCTGAGCCCTTCGGGGACAGCCGCCCCCCACGTGCGGGCAGGAGCGGGTTGTGCTCAGAGAGGCAGCAGCTTTGCTTCCCAGGCGAGGCTGGAGGCGGCGGGTGGCGGGGTTGGTAGCTCTCGTGCCCCACTTCCTCCAGCCCCGATGGCAGTTACGTGGCCGCAGGCTCGGCTGAGGGCTCGCTGTACGTCTGGAGTGTGCTCACCGGGAAAGTGGAGAAGACGCTGTCCAAGCACCACAGGTGAGGCGGGCGCGGTCAGCGTGTACAGCCCCAGCTCACACCGGGCGGCGGGGGGCAGCGACGGCGGTGTCTGGGGGAGCGTGGCGTGGTGGCGATGGAGCAACGCCTTCCGTCTCCCGCCCTCCGCTTCCTCCGCCCCTCCCCCTGGGGTCTCCCCATCGGCCCTTGTCCGCGAATTGACTCGTGCTGAGCACTGGTGTTCGTGCACCGCTTCGCCTTTGCTTCCCCCCAGTGGGAGCCCCAACCCCGCCCGCCGGTCGCGCAGACCTGGCTTCCCTTCCGCTCACGCAGCGCTCTCCCTGGGCGGAGCTGGCCGAGGCCCGGGGCTTCCCTCAGCACCCTCCTGCCCTGAAGGAGCCCCTGCTGGGGGGCCTTGCGGGAACCCCCGCACGCGGGTCTGGTGTGTGTCTGGCTGAGGTCTCGGCCCGGCTACCAACCCAGTGCTCTTCTGGTCTCTCCTTAAAGCTCCTCCATCAACGCGGTGGCGTGGGCCCCCTCCGGCTTGCACGTCGTCAGTGTGGACAAAGGCAACAAAGCCGTGCTGTGGGCACAGCCGTGACTCGGGAGAAGCGCGGGGACCCCCCAGTCCTGTCCCGGCGGTGGCGTGCCCGCCCAGAGGAGCGCTGCTGCGCGTGGCCTGGTGGCGCTTCTGAGGATGTGAGCAGATGGCCCGCGGGAGCCCACACCGAGGCAGTCTGGGCAGGAAACACTGCGAGCGCTGGTCTTCCATACCTCACTGGGGAGCGGGGTCTCCTCGCGGTCGGCGGGGCCGAGCGCACTGCACGGCTGCGTGTCGGTCCGCGCCCATCCTTCCAAAGTCTGTTCTGGCCGGATGCACAGCCCCTCGCCCGGGGCACTGGTTGGACTGTGAGGACGCGCGCAGCAGGGGTGGGCGAGCTCTCTGATCGCGTCTTGTTAACTGCTGAACCGTCCTCAGGTCCCCTGGCCGGCCTTCAGAGCCTCCGGCTCCCTTCCCCAGCCCTTCTGCATGTCCATGTCTGGCGGGAAATAAACCTCAGTGTGGCTCACGTTTTGAGATAGAGGAGGTGTGCCAGCCTTCCCCGGGAGGTGCATTCTGTATCACCACAGGGCCCCAGCAGATGGGGGCGCCTGGCAGGCTGCTGGCGAGGAGCCTGAGGCCTCGGAGTGAACTGCCCCGGGGCTGGCAGCGGGAGCCGGCCACGCCTCTGTGCCCGCTTGCCTGCTGCACCCTTGCTGTCTGCTGCGGGAATCCCTGTGCAGGGCTGGCCCGGCGTCCCCTTCCTTCCCTTCCTGAGGCCGTGATGAAGGCCAGGCACAGTTCTCCTCCCACGTCCCCGTGTAGGATCTCAGCTCTGGGTGTGGGGCTCCGAAACGCCCTGTTCTGTCACGTAATTTGCACTTTATTTTTTTCTTCCACGCTTGTTCTCTGGACATTCGGGATGCGAGCACCGGGGAGGGGGCGCCGCGTCCTCCGCTCCTGGCCCTCACCGTGCTCCGATTGCCGTCCAGAGAACGCCGGTTGTGGGGAGCTGACGTTCACAGGCCGGGGCACATCTTTTATTTATTTATGTTGCCAAACAGAACTTGATTATAAATTTTTTAAAATTCTGTTGTATACTTTTCAAATTCCTTGCGTCTTGGTGGTTATTTCATTCTTTATTCTTAAGAAGGGAGAGAGGAATCTGATCAGCTTCTCTGGTGTGTGTGCTTTGCAAATTACGGTTGCTACTTTCCTAGCGTTTTTCTGATTGCTCGTCCTGTCACGCATGGCAGAGAGCAACGCTTGTAAACATCCGCACTCCCCTTTCGTGTCCTGTGCAGATCCCGGCCGGGGCCTGGAGCATTGGGAACGTATCTTCAGGACTGCCTGGCCCCGGGCAGGGCCCCTTTTTCACCGGGTTTGTGTGCACCGCCTCTCAGAAGAGTGGCTTGCTCCGCTTCTCGGCTGCCTGGCGTGCAGCCTGATGCCACCCCTTTGGAGCCAGACATGGACTCAGCCCAGCAGCGGCGTCAGGTTCCCGTGATCTGAGGCCGACAGACCTGCTTTGATCCACATGGGAACACTGCAAACTGAGGATTAAAGGATAGGAATCGCTTTATATTCCCTAGGCCATTTCCCAATCTGGTGTGAGAACCCAAGTTCAAGGCCCTTTCCTGAAAGCGTATGCTGCCCTTTCTCGTGTCACAAAGCTCCTCCTGCATCCTTCACGGTGGGCAGCAGGGCCTTCTGTGTGCTCCCTGGGATGACAAGGTGGAACCCCCAGAGGAGATAGGCGTGGAAAGGCCGGAGTGCTGAGTGCTGCATGTCTTCCCAGCCTGGGAGGGGCGCGGTGACTCGTCAGCCTCTGCAGGAATGCTTGCTGAGCACAGGTCCCACAGTGCCTTGGACAGTGATGAAGTGAGCCTGCAGTGCTCAAATCTGTCATGGTCCAAATCACCTCCCAGTGCCTAGAAGGGCAAAAGTTCCACAGTGGGGCGCAGTCCTGAGCCCCAGTCCTCAGCCCTGGCTGCGCTGTGGGTTCCATGCATGTCAGAAATCATGAATCTGCAACTGCAAGGGTTGGGCAGAAGTGCCTGGGGTGCAGAGTGCTCGCTACCCCCACGGCAGAACCCCAGAATGGTTCCTACTGCCCCCCTGAGCCAAGTTTGATCTCTGGCCTTGGAGCCGTGGCTTTCTTTGCGAATCTCCCCCAGTTTCCGCCTTTGCCTCTGACCCTTGCGGGCCCGTTTGCTCCAGATGCTGTTCCCGATCTCGCTGAGACGTGGCCACGCTGACCTCGTAATCCACGGCTGAGCAGCAGGCACAGTGAGAACCCCCTCGGGACAGAGGAGCGGCTCCGAAGTCAGCTGTGAGGTGCCCCCTCCACCTTGACAGTTTGGCCAGGGTGTATAGTTCATGTATCCCCAGAGTATTTTGTTCGTTTGGTTTTGTTTTTTTTTCCGGTACCCCAGAATATTTTAAAGCTGACTTGATGTGTCGCTTTACCTTTAAGTCGCCACGCGTTGCAAACTGATAGGGATACCAGCCCTAAATCAACACCTGCTAGAATGGATACCTTGCTAGAACACCCACTGTCCAATCCATTCGCAGATTTTGCTGATGTAACGATGAGGGTTTTTTATTGGCGACAAGGTTTCACCGTGTAGTGCAGGCTGGCCTTGAGCTCAGGAATCCTCCTGCCTCAGCCTCTCAAGTACTTGCCACCATTCCCTGCAAGTTTTTTATGATTGGTTGAGTGGATTCAGTTAGCTTCTGCTGCAGAACAAACTAGCTAAAAATGCAAAGGCTTAAAACTTGCTCTGTGAGTCACTGGCCAGGTTAGGGCTAAGCACCTGGAGGGTAGCTGGGTCCTCCCACCCGTACAGCAGGGACCCCATGGGGCGCCCATGGGCAGTACTGATGGGGCACAGGAAGGCTAAGCCAGTGTCCCTGTCACAGGACCCCTCAGTGGGATGTGGGGCCTAGGGCTACAGCCTGGCGCTCCCCACCCGACCTGCCGTCCCTGGAACCCGGAGCACCAAGTGTCCTTGCATAAACAAGTTGAAGTCTGTCCAGGTCAGGCCCCAGAGGGGAGGGGTCTGCATGCCCACATGATGAGCACCCGCGTTCGGATTGTGAGGGATTCATGCGTGGAAGGGACGTTAGACTGAGTTGGAGCAATAAGGGAAGCCCCTCACACCTGACAGGACTTCCCCACGTTGTTTTAAGGAAAGTGGATTTGGAAGTCAGTCAGTCCCTGCTCCTTGGACGCATTCAGCAACCTGCTGGGGCCATCGTAGAAGAGATCTAAATAAGTA
The DNA here is from genome assembly GCF_000276665.1 of Chinchilla lanigera. Taxonomy (NCBI): domain Eukaryota; kingdom Metazoa; phylum Chordata; class Mammalia; order Rodentia; family Chinchillidae; genus Chinchilla; species Chinchilla lanigera. Next base: position 2,882,306 of record NW_004955453.1, on the reverse strand, counting down.
AGATCCTGAGAGCCCACGGGATTGCTCTTACGACTAGATATCATTAGCCAGCCTGATCCGAGACCGCCCTCTATCCCAGAAGTGATGTGTCTGCTCAAAGACACAAGCTGGAATGAAGGTGGGGCTGTAAGAAGCTGACTGCCTGGCACTGCACGATGCCAGCTGCCTCCAACGTCCCAGTTCTCTGCACAGTAAAACTATGGCAGCCAGCACCGTTGCCAGTTTGTAGCACCCTTAGCAGCGTGCTGTTTCCCTCACCCACGGCCCTAGTAAGCCCTTAGCGGCATGAGCTGGCCCCAAAGCCAATAAACCTCTTACTGAACACTCCCACCGAGCCACTGACTGCCGCCTGCGGCCGCTGCTGAACTGAGGGTTCAGAGCAGAGAAGCAAGCCTTAGCTTGCTGCAGGCGACTCCAGGAAAATGTATCACCATGGCCAGTTCTTCCGGGTAGTAAGCTTCATGAAGTCTAGCTGGGTGAGGTGGCCCATGCCTGGAATCCTAGCATTCAGGAGGCAGGAGGATTGCTGCGTGTTTGAGGCAAGTCTGGGCCTCATAGTGAGTTCCAGGCCACATAGACCCTGTTTCCAACAAAATAGGGAAAGTTACCTTTTTTTCTTTGCCAATTAAGAACTTTTATCTCAGGGCTGGGGGTTTAGCTTAGGGGTGCGGCACCTGCCTGGCAAGCGTGAGGTCCTAAGTTCGATTCCCGGTATCCAGAAAAAAGAACTTTTTTCTCAAAAACTATATACTTTCATTTTGTTTTGTTTTGTTGGTACCATGGAATCAAACTCAGGGCCTCGTGCTTGCCAGGCAGGCACTGTACCACTAAGCTAAATCCCCAGCCCTACTTTCATTATTTTATAAAAAGAAAGGCCATTTTTGTCCTTATGCATAGGGGTTGCATTGTGACACATTTATGCGTGAAAGATGATGTCTGCATTTACTTTTTTTTTTTTTTTTGTGCGTTTACTTTCAAATGGATAAAAAGAAAAAAGCATCCAACAGAGTTGGACACACATGAGTGCAGGCAGCAAAGTGTTGCCGTGGAAACTTGGGGCCGATTGGGTATTCACTGTATTTTCTTCATCCAACTTTTCCTATGCTCTGAAATTTCACAATAAAATTCTAGAATGCAGAACTAATGATGGGACAGTCTGTGTTTGCCCGAGGCTCTGTGGGGAGGTGAGTAGACTTGGTGCCAGGAGCTGTTGAGGGTTCAAGGGCTTGTTCAGTCTGGACTGCAGTGGGCAGCGCGGCTGGGTACCACTGCCAGGGTCCTTAGGCTGCGCACGGTGAGTGTGTGGGGTCTAGAGTATGTCTTGGGAAAGATGGGGGAAGAGCATCATGCCAGGAAAATTGAACTTCACAGTCTTAGAATAAGGGGCAATCACTTATATTTGATACATTTGGTTTTTAGAAAAAACTCACGAGCACCCTTATTTTTTTCATTTCTCCCCGCAAGAGGAGAAAACTTGATCACAGACCAGGGATTGGAAATGACATTCCCGAGAGAGAATGCTTGCTTAGCCGGGGATAGAGCTCAGCGGCACATGGGCCTGCCTGGCAAGCCCAAGATCCTGAGTTCGATTCCCGGTACAAAAAAAGAAAAAAGAGAAAATGCTTGTCTAGCATGTGTGAGGCCTTGGCTTTGAGTCCCAGTTGCCAAAATAAATAAATGATGGATGGATGGATGGATGGGCAGGCTCACCCGGAAGGTCCTGTCAAGTTGTGACTCGTGTCCGCCCAACTGCGCCCTCCAGCGGCCTGGCGGCCACATAGCATCACACAGGCCGTTCCAGGAGCCCCCCTCAGGTAGACACGGCCCAGCTTGCAGCCACCTATTGGGCTGCCTCTCTGCTAGGGAGATTAAAGAAGAGCCCTAGTCACTTCTCTTCCTCTTCTCTTTACACTCTGACAGGAGAAGTGAGATTGCAAAATACTACAAAATTCTCTCTCTATGCTTTGGTCACAGGAGCGGTAGTGATCCCTGGAGAAAATGTGAAAATCACAGCCAAGAAAAAAATGTTGCACAATGGAACCCTAGTGCCTCCACCACAGAGGGTACAGTGCAAACCCCTGCAGTTTGTGCTCAGGCACAGAGGCATCCATGGACCTTTCTATTCCAGTACTTTCCATCTGCCATACTGACTTCCCCAGGACCTAGACACCTTGTGTCCCACTGAGCATCCAGCTTGAGACCACACATTATATCTGAGGGCCGACTCCCTCGAGGGCCTTTTCATCCAGCGCATCCTCTTCGGTGCCATTGACTTATGCAAGACAGCAGGGACTTTCTGGATTGCCTGGCAGCTGTGTGGTGTTCTATGTGTTGTTCCTCTGTTCTCTGTATTCCTGTAAAGGCCCCATGGGTACCACTTAGTCCTGGGGGCACATCACATGTGTCGGGTGGCAAGTGCTGTACCACCGAGCTAGGTCCTCAGCCAGCACCCTCAGGGGCAGCACCACTGACGTGAAGGTGGAGCACTGGGTCTGCAGGGCACCTCATGCTGGAGCTGTGATCCGTGTGCTTCACTCTGGTGCCAGGGGGACAGCCATCCCCCATCACCTCTTCTCCTCGCCATCTGACAGTTGGAACACCAGTGAGTCATCCTGGTGTTTGTTTTGTTTTGCTTATGCCGGGAATTGAACTCAGGATGTTGGCACTTGCCAGGCAAGTGCTGTGCCGCTGAGCTATATCCCTGGCCTAATCCCAGTTGTTTTAAAATGCCCCACTATTCAGGGGAAGCCAACAGATCAAGACAGTGTGTCACTGACGGTTCCTCAGAGGAGGGACACGCCAGGCCATGCAGAGCCACACAGGGTAGGTCTAGGGCTGGTCAGGGATAAACGTGGCGAGAGCATTTCTGTGGCTTCTCTGAGAAGGCACAGGCGAGGTGGGGCAAGCAGGCTGGGGGGCTGCAGTGTGGGCAGGCTCCGTGTCTGTGCCTGGCGCTGCTGTGGTCAGGTCGGGGCACTTGCGGCCTGGAGAGTGACAGCCTGATGAAGAGGGTTGGGGCATCCCGGGAAGACAGCTCTTCGCTGTCTCTGGGCGTTGGCTACCCAGCGAGGGGCGGTCTCTGCAGAGCCCACTGCCAATGCCTCAGAAGGGCACAGTGGTGCACACCTGTGACTGCAGGAAGGCGGGAGGTTGAGGCAGGAGGATCGTGTGACCTAGACAGCAAGACCCTGCCTCCAAAAAAATAGAACTCCAAAGGGCCAAGAAGGGTGTGGCGGGGCTGGGGATTTAGCTCAGCGGCACAGCACCTGCCTGGCGAGCGCGAGGTTGTCAGTTCGATTCCCGGTACCAAAAAAAAAAAAAATAAATAAAAAGAAGGGTATGACATAGAGGAGAGAGAGCTAGAGAAAAAGACAAGCAGGGAGCAGAAGGGCGTACAGCCGATGAGCTTGCTCCGGGCAGCTCGCCTGCATCCTGATGGCCCACTTGAGGGGTGACAGGTGGTAGCTTCACGGTCTCTGCCACACATGCAGCAGGACCTGGACGCCGGGGAAGGGTGTCGTCAGGTGGCAGGAGCCCTTAGGGTGCAGAGAAGCCCAGGTGGCAGTGTGGACTTACGAGGTGTCCCTGAGGCTGGGAGACACAGGCAGCGATGCTTTCGGAACAACAGAGGACCCCTGACATAAGTGACGGCGCAGGGCGGAGAAGAAGGGCCCGCCCAGCTTGGCTGGGGAACGCTGGGTTCACTCGAGGTGGCCATTTCTCCTTGACCTTTTCGCTTACATAATGCCCCCTGAGTTTAATCAAGTTTGTCATTGCACTTGAAAATCCCATCGTGATGATGCTGAGGAGCAAAGGGATAAGCGGTCTATTTCCAGAATCCAAAGAAGCTTAGGGTGCAAGTAGCTTTCATTCGCTGTCACTCCGCCCCGTGCACCTTCCGAAGCGGGCCAGACGGGCGGGCATCTGCCGGGTCTCGGCCTAATGCTTAGAACTGCTGAAACTACCAGTCCACACTCTCCACACTAATCCAATTTCCACTCTGCTCTGTAAATGGGATTTGGCCTCTAGACCCTGAGACCTGGACGCATCCTCTGCAGATCCCCTACAAATTCCCCACACATCCGTCAGCCGGGCCCTCGCTCGTGCCCCTCTGGGGTCATCGGTGACAACACCCTCTGGCCCAGACAGGGCCGGTTGCTCATCGATCGAGGGCATAGGGACCCTCTCTGGACTCTTCCGGCATCCTGTCTGGTTGGTGACAATTTACAAGGTATGTAACCACCGCGATCCAAACCTTCTCAGAAAGCCCGGGCAGGAGCGGGGTTGGCAAGCATGGGCAGTGTCCTGTGGTCAGACTCCGGTTTTGCCTGTCTGTGTGCTTCTGAGAGTTTTTACTTGGAGGTTACTACGATGTCTCTTTATTGTCCATGAATCTAAGTAGAGGAAACAGAAGTTGCTGGAAAAGTAAGAAGCTCCTGCTTAGCAGGGTCTGCAGGATGGAACTTGGGACACTTGCCGTTCTGGAAAACTGTGAAGTGGTTATACTGTGGGCTTTAGAAACTTTTTCTGATTTATTTGCTGTGAGACCTGGTCATAATAGAATTTGGTTTCTGCCTAAGTGTGATGACACCAACAGTTATTCAGAGTAGCAAAACCCTCTCATTGCATTGTCACTGGACTTCCTGGTGAGGTTACCAAGAGATGGTAGGGACTTAACAAGAAAACTAAAACACTTAAAAAATGCACAGCATAATGAAATGCAAACGAACCAAAGACCCTATTTTCTCAAACATGCATGAAGGAAATTCCGATGCATGCACCACGTGACATGGGCAGGCTTTATGCCTGGAATGTTCTTGACTTTTATGTTTAGGATCGTTTTACCTCTTCCCAGCCCTTTGATCCCTGACATACATCCCAAGGTGGAAGACCTTGCCGGGGACAGACAACATGGCCAGCGCGAAGTCCAATAAGTCACATGTCATCTTCAAGAAGATCTCGCGGGACAAATCGGTGAGTGGTACAGGAGTGAGTGGCTTGGTGCAAACTGTCGTAAAAATAATAGTGGGACCTTTCTGAGTATAGCCAAGATCAACAGCAAAACCCTGTGGATGCCGGGAGTCCCCGTGTCTGCTTCCCGTCTCTGTCTGGGCCGGCAGATGGACAAGACAGAAAGGGGTGAGTGGCAGGGACAGAGCTTCTCTTGCACCCGTGGAGACCTCAGTGCTGCGGCCCTCAGCCTTCTCCGGGTCTCTCTGTCCCCACGCCCTCCCAGCTTCACCTCTCTTCCTAGCCATCCTTGAACCTTGATACCTACCGCATCTGATCCTGCTTTGTCAACACCCGGGGCCTCCTTGGCCCTTTGTCTGCTACGGCGCCTACCTGGGGGAGCCTGGGTGCTGTATGGATGTGATGTTTTCCTGTCTCTGCGTCACACTACGGCTGGTGTCCTGGGCCACGGGACAGGGGACAGGGCAGCTCGCTCCGCCCCGCCATTCTGCACTGTGGCTTCCTGTCACCAGGAACTTGGTAGCCAGCACATTTGCAAGAATGATGCCACTGGGGCCGCTGACAGCGTGTGCCCATGCACGCGTACACACACACATACACACACACACACACACACACTGTACACACGTGTGTGCGCGCTGCTGAGGGAGCAGGCAAAAAGGCAGATTCGTTTCTTTCAAGGACTCCCATCGACATTCCCGACATTCCCGTCTGGTGACGCAGTTAACGTAACAAAATAATAGCTGACTTACTGACATCACTAAGTATGATGCAAATTCCACTGTGGAAACTGGAATCTTCACCAGGATCTAGAGTCAGAAAAAGCCTAGCTTCAACGATTCTGACTTGCATAGGCTGGGTGCTCACAATTCTCAAAGTTCAAAACCTTCCTTATCTCAGGAATGTTCATCATTCTTCTCAACTTCTGATCTCTCCAGTTCCAGTCAAAAGCCAGAAACTGCCTGTAATCCCAGCACTTGAGAGGCTCAGGCAGGAGGATCGCTGTGAGTTTGAGACCAGCCTGGGCTACAAAGTGAGCTCAAGGCCAGCCTGAACTGCATAGCCAGACCCTGTCTCAAAAAGACAAAGAAAGGGCAGCAGAAACTTTAAGGAGTTCAAGCTAAGGCCACCTTGCTTAGTGAGCTCTTCAGCTCTTCCTGCATTTCCTACTCCCAGGTCCTACACATTTCTCTAGTAACTTTGTTTATTTTTTTTCTTTATTTTTTGTTTTTTTTTCCAGTATCGAACTCATGACCTTGCGTTTGCCAGGCAGGCGCTGTGCCGCTGAGCTAAATCCCCAGCCCCCATCTCTAGTAACTTTAACTGCTTCTGGACGTTCACAGGTTTTGCAAACTTTTTTTTTTTTTTTTTTTGTCTTTTTGAGACAGGATCTCGCTATGCAGTTCAGGCTGGCCTTGCGCTCACTTTGTAGCCCAGGCTGCAGCCTCCTGAGCGCTGGGATTATAGGTGTGCACCACCATGCCCCACTCAGGTTTTACAGACAATTTCCTAGCTTTTTGGTCACCTCTGGATGCTGTCTGCACCCAAGGTGCTCTGGAGCTTGGACTGCAAAGCCACAGATGGTCAGCATCAGGACCGATTTCTTCTCCCTGGAGCTCTTCTGAAGTTTTACCCACTTAGGACAAATTTCGTTCAGGCAGGATGAAAAAGTCAAATCAACCTGGAGGAAAAAGAAGTCTGAGAGATTCAGTTCTTCTAATTCAGTCACTGAGTGATTGCTCTGTCATTCATCAGCTTCTGTAGGTCTTTGCTGTTCTTGGTTTGGGCTCTGATTTTGCGAGAACATCAGTAATTTTCTTTTTTTTTTCCTTCCTGGTCTTGGTGGTGTCTTCTCTTGCTTCCTTTGGTTGTATCAGAAAACATTCTCTGGGAGTTTCTGATGAGGCAAGAACTTCTGCTAGCTGGGCATGGTGGTACATGCCTGTCATGCCAGGATTCAGGAGGCTGAGGCAGGAGGATCACCGCAAGTTCAAGGCCAGCCTGGGCTCTGTAATGATTTCAAGGCCTGAAACTCATAGTGAGACCATGTCTCAAAACAACAACAACAAAAGAACTTCAGCTGTCTTCTGCTGTATCGTTTGTATTTCTCCTCCTTCACTGCCAGCTGATTCTCCCCCAGCCTGCATGAGCAGAGCAGACCCGCCAGACAGTCTGTGCGCACCTACAAGCTTCCTGGCTGGCAGAGTCCACGGAGGGCGGGGCACCCAGCTTCTGTGGGCCAGGTCTCTCTGCCCCTTAGAAAGCTCCTTCAGGGCCTCCAGTCTAGCTCTGCACACCCCATGCAAGTAGTATCTATCAATTCAAACCTTCCACATTAAAAAGGCAAGAAGAAACAAGAATTCATTTGAATATTATCTTTCATTTAATCCAGTATGTCCAAAAAAATTCCTTTTTTTTTTGTCTTTTTGAGACAAGGTGTCACTATGCATTTCAGGCTGGCCTTAAGCTCACTTTGTAGCCCAGGCTGGTCTCAAACTCAGTGTTCTTCCTGCCTCACCCTCCCGAGTGGGATTACAGGCAAAAAAGCTATCATTTCAACATGTAAACAATATAAAATTCCTAGCATGGCTTGCCTCGTTTTGCTCAGTTGTTGAAATGCGTCGTGTGCGTTGCCTTCGGAGCACGCGTCCCCTCGGAGGGCAGGAGCTTGTGTCTGGCAGCCGCCACGTCGGGCAGTGTAGCTCGAGCTTTCTCTATTAGCTGGCGGCTGAGCCCACGCGGGCCCGACAGGAGCTCTGTGGTCCTTACCCCTCCACGCGGCAGAGCTGGCCTTGGCACGCGGCCCCTCCCGGCCCTTTCCTCTTGGGCTGGCCACCTTCCCATTTTCATCAAAGGCTCTGATTCCGTGGGCGACTGTTTGGGCGCCCCCAGTTCATTCTGCAAGCTCGTTCCCTCCCCGTCCCTTTCCTGCCTGCATCTTGTCGGCTTCTAGCGGAAAGAGTTGTCGTTCTCTGTCATTCCCTGTCCTTCACCCTCCTCCGCACATTCCACACCCAAACCTAAACAGACATCCTTCCCAGCACTCGGGAGGCTGAGGCAGGGGGATCGTTGTAAGTTCGAGACCAGCCTGGGCTACAAAGTGCGCTCAAACCCAGCCTGAGCTGCATAGCCAGACCCTGTCTCAAAAAGACTAAAAACAGCAACAAAAAAGACATCCCTATTTATTTATTTATTTAGTTTTTTTGAGACAGCATCTCACTATATAGTTCAGGCTGGCCTCAAATACATGGTGACCTTCCTGCCTCAGCCTCCTGAGTGCTGGGATTACAGCCATGCACCTCTATGCCCAGCGCAGACATCTTTAAACCAAGAGTGTTACTCTGCCATGGTGGAGCCATCGGTTCATGCCTCCCATGTTACAGTCAGGTCAGCTGCACACCGCGTGCTCTGAGCCCAGAGGCGGGTTTGCTGCTCTTCCTTGGTGATGCTCCGCACCTGCTCTCTGCAGTTTCTCAACTTCCGCTGACCGCATCGGGGGTGTGGCTTCCTGGGGTCTCCTGAGGGCTGGGAAGTCTCCCACAAGCCCCAGCCCGCTTCCCTTTTCTCTTCATTGGTTGAAACCAGGTAACCTGCCCACCCTACACCAGTCAGGAACCAGGACTCATGCCCAGGGCTGAGTGTCTCTCGGCACCCTGCCTGCCGGCGGGCGTGGACCCCAAACACAACCAGCCCAGGTTCCCAGGGAGCCGTGGGCGTGGCTGTGGGCTGGGCACTAGAAGACCAAGGTGGTTTCTTATCACCCTGCCTCCTCTTCCGCCTGCCCCCACCCTCCCCCTTCCTCCCGTTGCCACAGAGGGTGTGCCCTGGCTCCAGGTCACCAATACTTACTGCCTGCATCTTGCAGCCCACCACCTGCTTGGGGGGTCCCTCGTACCCAAAGCTTTAAAGAGAAGGAAACGCTCCCTTCCTCTCCTCCCTTCCAGCCCACCTACCCTCCAGCCTTCCTGCCTCCCAACCACAAAGAGGCTGCCTACCGGGCTTCTTCTTGTTCATCCCACCTCCACTTTGCTGCTAACATGATCTAAGTCTAGGATTCTCTATAAAATAGGGTTAATTCTTGTCTCACACAGCTGGAATGAGGGAATGAAATGGTGTAGTCAAAGGCCACGCGCTCTGAGGCACCCAAAGGCTGGAGTGTGCCAGACAGGGCATGGAGGCTGGGGTGTGCCCGGAAGGGTGGACCCCGGAAGGGTGCCCCAGGTGGAGATGCTACTGAAGGGTCTGGCCTGGGGCAAAAGCAACATGAGCAAAGGCGCACACCTGTGACACCTAGGACACTCGGCACAGCTGCTGTGGCCCGGCCCAGAGGGGGGCAGGCAGTGGGAGGGAGCTCAGGGGTGGCCTGGCCACTGGGTGAGGGACTTGCTTGGCCTCATGCAAGGGCCCAGGGACCGAGCAGCCACAGGCCCGGGGAGCGGGTAGCACTGTGTTTGGGGCCCTGCGGGGGAGGAGTGTTTGTTAAGGCGGGGCAGGGGTGGGAAAGGTCTCAAGAAAGCGCTCTGAGGCCTCGTGGGGCTGGCCACAGCTGGCCGCTGGTACCTCCCTGGGCGGCTGGGCTGAGGGGTCCAGCCAGCCGGGCAGCCGCGCAGGCCAGCAGGGGACACACACCCGCTGCCCCTCCTCAGCGGTCCGGGCTGGGCTCCTAGCGCCCAGGCCCTGAGGCCTGAGGCCGGGGCTCCGCCCTGGATTTGCAGGTCTCCCACAGAACCTCTTCCATAAATCAGGGTTCGGCCGGCATTGGCTGCAAGTCAGTTTCAGCCTCAGCCACACAAGTAACCTAGAAGCCCCAGGACCCACGCTGCCACGCCGGGGAGGCGAGCACGGGGCTCGGCTTAACGGAAGCGCCGAGGCGCGCTTCGTGGAAGAAGATGCGCGCGGGCAAGGCCCGGGGAGGGCGGGCCGGCGGGGTGCGCCCGCTCCCTGGGGCCTGCAGCGAGCGCGGGCTGCAGCCCTGCGCTTGCCAGGCGCTGCGTAGCACCTGGAAGCCGCAGACGCACCAGTGACCTGGATGCATCTCCACAGACGCCGGCTGGAGCAGCCCTTGCTCTCCCGCAGGGCGGGTGAAGAGGCCTGCTCTGCCAGGGGTGCACATCCTGGCGAATGGGCCGGACCGTGGCTGTCCCCGCCCACCCGGCTCTGTCGCCTCCTTCTGTCGGCTAGGGAAGCTCCCAGGCTCCATTCGGGCACTCCGGCAGACTCCTGCCTTTTGTCCGTCCAGGAATTCTTAGAACAGGACAGGGGACCTTTCTGTCTGTAGCTAGAAAGAAGAGGCTTACCATGCTGGTTGTGGTGGCACCCGCTTGAATCAGCCCTCTGGGAGGCTGAGGCAGGAGGATCGCAAGTTCAAGCCCAGCCTGGACAGCACAGTGACTTAATGAGACCCTTTCTCAAAATAAAAATTAAAAAAGGGCTGGGATGTAACTCAGTGAAAAAGCCCAGTGGGATTCAGTCCCCAGTACCAAAAAATAATCTTACCATGCAAACAGCGGTGGGAAACCCCCTTACATAAGCGTAACTGCACCGGCAGCGGGCTCAGTGAGCACCTCACCTGGCTGACGTCAGGCCTCAGCTTGATGGAGAAAGGAGCGGGCTGAGGACAGAGCACAGCTCGCCTGAAACCCACCCACTGCAGAGCCAGGAAGCAGACGTGGTAAAGCGGCCCGGAGCCAGGTGTGCCTCTTTCCACCACTGAGGAAAAGCGCCGGGTCACAGCTGAGCGGCAGGTGCCTCCTAGGTGCTCACCAGCGCAGAAGAGGGAAATAAGACCCATGAAAGGATTTGGTGGTTGTGACTTCATTTATTTTATTTTACTTTTTAAATTTTTTTTATTTTTGACACAATCGGGCTTGAACTCACTATGGAGCCCAGGCTGGCCTTGACCTTGCTGTGATCCTCCTGCCTCAGCCTCCTCAGTGCTGGGATGACAGGCCTGTGCCACCACACCCAACTTGGTAGTTGTTACTTTTTTTTTTTTTTTTTTTTTTTTTGAGACAGGGTCCTGCTGTGTATTCCAGGCTGGTCTTTTTTCTTTTTTTTTTTCTTTTTTATAGGGATGCAGTTCAGGCTGGCCTTGAGCTCACTTTGTAGCCCAGACTGGTCTTGAACTCGCCAATGATCTTCCTGTCTCAGCCTCCCAAGTGCTGGGATTAAGGTGTGCTCCACCATGCCCAGCACCAGGCTGGTCTTGAACTCGTTATGTAGCTCAGGGTAGCCTTGTGGCAGTCCTCCTGCCTCAGTCTCCCAAGTGCTGGGATTACAGACATGCACCGCCATGCCCAGCTTGGTAGCTGTCACTTTTTGACACAGATGTCTCAGCTGAGTGTTCTTTGGCCATTTAGAATGCAGCCCTGCTCTTCCCACAGGTGACCATCTATCTGGGGAAGAGAGACTATATCGACTATATCAGCAAGGTAGAGCCTGTGGGTAAGTGAAGTTTGGAGTAAAATTTTATTTATGATGTTTTGAAATTTTGTTTTGAGACAGGGTCTCGCTTTGTAATTCAGGCTGGCCTTGAACTCACACAATCCTCCTGCTTCAGCCTCTGGAGTGCTGGGCTGACAGGCGTGCGTGTGCCAACACAGTGAGCCTGGGGGAAATTTCAAAGCTAGTTTTCCTTTATGCCAGAAAACTGCTAGTTTGGCATAAAAAAAAAAAAATCAGCCTCACTAGGAATCTAACTAAAATGCAAACTAAACCAGCAGAGGTGCCACTGGCTAACTGGAAAGAATTTTATTTATTTATTTATTTTGGTACCTGGAATCAAACTCAGGACCTTGTGCTTGCCAGGCAGGCCCTTGTGCCCCTGAGCTATATCCCTGGCCCTAGAAATAATTTTAAAGGGAATGAGACAAGACCGGAGATATATCTCAGTGGCACAGCACCCGCTTTGCGAGTGTGAGGTCCTGAGTTTGAGTCCCAGTACCAAAAAGAAAAAGAAAAACAAAAGAGAGAATGAGACAAAAGATTCATTTTTAGAATATATAAAAAATTCTCAGGACCCAACAGTAAACAAAAAAGCAAAATCCAGGTGTGAAAACAAGCAAAAGACAGGAAGAGATATTTCATCAGAATAGACACAGAGAGGGGCTGGGGATTTAGCTCAGCGGCAAAAGCACCTGCCTGGCAAGCGCAAGGTCATGAGTTCGGTTCCCGGTACCGGAGAAAAACCAAAAAAAA
>NW_004955453.1:2863519-2870038 GCF_000276665.1 Chinchilla lanigera | reverse complement strand
GGGGATTTAGCTCAGCGGCAAAAGCACCTGCCTGGCAAGCGCAAGGTCATGAGTTCGGTTCCCGGTACCGGAGAAAAACCAAAAAAAAAAAAATAGACACAGAGAGAACAAATAAGAAATTAACAAAAAGGTTCCCCATGCCCCGCCAGTAAAAAAAAAAAATTTTTTGTCTTTTTGAGACATGGTTTTGCTATGCAGTTCAGGCTGTCCTTGAACTCACTTTGTAGCCCATTCAAAAAAATTTTTTAAAGGGCTGGGGACGTAGCTCAGCGGGACAGCATGTACCTAGCGTACACGGGTTCAATCCCCTGAATCACAGAAAAGAAAGGAAAGGAAAAGTGTACTGTGCTCACTTTTCAGAAGGCTTCTGGTTTCCTCCAAGTCACTCTCGCTCTTCTCTCCCTCTCCTGTGTAGATGGAGTTGTGCTCGTGGACCCAGAGCTTGTGAAAGGGAAGAAAGGTGAGTCGGTACCCGGCCCACGCACCCCGCACCCCAAGCCCTCTGAGGCCAGTGTCGCTGTGCCCTGGGATCTCTGGCGCTGGGGTGCGGCCACGTCTGTTACTCGTGACAGCTGTGGGCTGTGAACTGAACAGATTCGAGTTACTCACGGCCCTGCTGGTGCGGCTGACTCCGCGTCTTTGCAGATGCGAACACCGACGGCCCGTTATGACCCTTCGAGGAGGTTGTTCAGTGAATTGGTTGCTAGATGAGGAGCTGTGTGTGGTGTGTACATTGCAGTACTCAGAACGAAGAAATGGTCACAGGCAGCTCCAGCTTGGTGACTTCGCTTTTATTTGTGTAACTTTTTTTTTTTTTTTGAGACAGGGTCTTGATATGTAGCTCAGGCTGGCCTGGAACTCACACCAATCCTCCTGCCTCAGCCTCCTGAGTGCTGGGATTACAGGCGTGCACCACCATGCCCAGATTTGTTTGTACAACTTACATGTAATACTGTAATGTATAACAGAACATAAGCCACAGTGCTACACAGTACAACCAGTGAAGATTACAGTTGTATAAGCAAGGGCTACCGTACAAAACAAGACAGTGGCTTTATAAGCCAGATGTGCAGAACTGTACCAAAAAAAAGGCTGTGGCTGGACCTCTGTGCTGTGTTGCAGAACGCGGGCTTTGTGTTTCCAGCCTGAAGTGCGGCGTGGATTTGTGCCCCGGCCTCGCTCGGGGTCTTCGGGCTCTGCAGGCACTTGGCGTTTTCGCAGGCTGTGGCTCAGGGTTTAGACGGTTTCAGGGCAGTGCTCGAAGGCAGCGGAATGAGAGACTCGGGTTTGATTTCATCCTCTCACTCTGGCTTTTCCCTCAGCTGGTCTGCTTCCAGCACACATCTGGCTTTCTCCATTTTTCTTCAAGCGCTGTATTTATTATTGTTGTTTTGTGGCTGTTGTTATAGACAGGGTCTCTTTATATAGTGCAGGCTGGTCTTGAACTCACTATGTAGCCCAGGCTGGCCTCAAACTCTCCACCATCCTCCTGCTTCAGCCTCCTGAGTGCTGGGATTACAGGCGTGCGCCACCACGCCCAGCTCTCCTGCTGATACTTTCACCCTTCACCAGACTTCCTGCCCCTGAAGCCCAGCAAGCCAGCACCTTCACAGCCTCCCTGAGCTGTTGTGCTGGGGGAGGGAGCAGATGAGGGGCACCGTGTTCTCTGGGCACGGAGTCCTACCACCCTGGCCACAGAATGCGCTTGCAAGGGAGACACCTGTGACATTTCTCAGTAGGGTAATACACTGTCACCCTCAGGAAGGGACTGATTGCCCCGAAAGGTGTGGGCTGCATATGCAACATTATAAAAAGAAATATGATTAATATCTAAGTTTTAAACAATGATTACAATCAAATATAGATTACCATGAATCCCCCTTAGAATAAGCCCTCTCCCTTCTAACACATGATCCCCTCGTTCTTTTTTTTTTTTTTTTGTTTTTTTGGTACCGGGAATCGAATTCACAACCTCACACTTGCCAGGCAGGCGCTGTGCCACTGAGCTAAATCCCCAGCCCTTATCCCCTCATTCCTGTCACTTTCTGCAGCAGTTCTGGAGTTCTCTTTCAGGAGGGTCTTCAGTTGCACTTCAGTTGCCTCGATGTCCTGAATTGATTCAAACATTTACGGGAACCTCTGGGCCAGTGGCTGTGCCCTCATCCGCCTTATGCACCAGGCCTGGCTCGGTACAACTTCCGGCTGGCCCCCAGGTCTGAGCGACTATGAAAGATCAAGACTTGGAATCGATTTAAGCCATCCAGGCAGCCGGGACGGCGAAGTAAAACTGCTCCTGGAAGTGGGCTCCAGAAAGTACATGGAGGGCTCCATGTGTCAAAAAGAGGAACTCAGGGGAATTCACGGCAACACGGTGTTTACTGTAATAGAACTGAAGTCCTTTTTGACTTAAACATTCACTGTATCATTTTGTATCACCCTTCACAGTACTGCCTCTCAGAGCCAGCCCTTCCAGACAGGGAAGCCTGGACTCCGGGCTGACAGCGGGCGTGGCGAGGCCACCCTGCCCGCGCATCCCGGGGCAGTGGGCACAGGCTGACCGCGTCCCCCTCTCGCCCCAGTGTTCGTCACGCTGACCTGCGCCTTCCGCTACGGCCAGGAGGACATCGACGTGATGGGGCTGAGCTTCCGCCGGGACCTGTACTTCACGCGGGTGCAGGTGTACCCGCCCGTGGGGGCCGCAGGCGCCCCCACGCGGCTGCAGGAGAGCCTGCTGAAGAAGCTGGGCGGCCACACGTACCCCTTTCTGCTCACGGTGAGGGGCCCGGTGGGCAGGGGAGGAAGGCCACCAGCCTGCAAATTGCACCCTTGCGGAAGCTCTGGACCGCCGGCTCTGTGATTGTCTGTTTTTAAGTCCTTGAAAATAGTATCTGCCTTCGAAGGCATCATTTCCAGCTGCCGTTTAGCTATTTCCCTTCCTCTGACCACCTAATTAGATGAGCATGTGCTGCCAGCCCAGCTATAAAAAGAAACCGGCAGAAGGGCCCCTCGGTGGCCCCGGGAATGCTCGGCGGGACAGAGGTCTGGGTGCAGGGCGCTCTCACCCAGCCTTGCCCACGCCTCAGTGGGTCTTCTCGGCTCCATCCCTTCTCGCTGCAGCCGCACCTCTCATCCAGGAAAGCTGACTTTCCGGGAACCAGCACCAAGTGCTCTGACGTCATGGAAGCCTGACGTCATAGGTTCTGACATCATAGGCTCCTGAATCATGGGCGTCTGCTCCCCAAGAGGAAATGTCTGTCATCCTCTCTCCTTCTATGCATTCTCCTCCTTCTTCTTCTCTTCCTTCTTTTTTATTTTTTTTGAGACAGGTTCTCACTGTGTAGTTCAGGCTGGCCTGGAACTCACTATGTAGCCCAGGCTGGCTTCAAACTCATGGTGATCCTCCTGCCTCAGCCTCTCAAGCGCCAGGATTGTGGGCCTGAGCCACCACACCAGGAAGACTGAAGTTTAGTGGCCATAGCTTCTGTGTGGGATCGTGAAAACCTTCTGGAAGCGGAGAGTAGAGATCGTTGCCGAATGTGCTTAATACCAGTGAACTGTACATTGAAGAGAGATAAAGTGATAAATATGTTACTGTATTTTACAGTTGTTTTAGGAGCTTTTTAAAAAATGGTACTTGCTCCTGAGCGCTGCCCTGCACTTGTGCTGGCAGTTTGAAGTGACAGTCTCTTGGTGACAACGCGTCAACATGTATCAGAACCTGAGCAAATGAAGAAGGATTTTTTTCTTTTGCAGCACTTTTTGTAATGGCAAAAAAGTGCAGACCGTTACAAGGCCACCAAAGGAAAAGGGGCAGGCTACACTCTGTCTCATCAAAGCCCTAAGT
This sequence comes from Chinchilla lanigera, assembly GCF_000276665.1. NCBI lineage: Eukaryota > Metazoa > Chordata > Mammalia > Rodentia > Chinchillidae > Chinchilla > Chinchilla lanigera. The sequence goes on along the minus strand of NW_004955453.1, from coordinate 2,866,194 downwards.
GCGATGGCACAGAACTTTCATGATGGAAAAAAACAGGAGCCGGGCGTGTGACTCACGCCTGTAACCCAGGACCCAGGAGGCTAAGGCAGGGGCATCACTGCAAGTTCAAAGCCAGCCTCACCCGCCCAGTTGGGTGGCGCACACCTGTCATCCCAGCACCCGGGAGGCTGAGGTAGGGGGCTGCGAGACCCTGTCTCAAAAAAAAAAAAAAGTCATAATCTTTCTAAGTCAGGCTGGGCGAGTGAAGTGAGAAAACCAGAGCAGAGCACACAGTCATCGCTTGGCCACGTTTCTGTGACACACATGCACCTGTGCACTCTCATCCGCGTGTCTGTGCACGCGGGCACTCGTGCCAGTCGGGGACCAGCTCCTCTGGGTGTCCGCAGCGTGGGCAGATCGGTTGTCCTCTTGCCTCTTGTTCCTCTTTCCCCAACTTGTGTGATGCTCGTGACCACACTCCCTCTGAGAGGATCGTTTCTTCTTTGTCTTTCCGCAGTTTCCCGACTACCTGCCCTGCTCCGTGATGCTGCAGCCGGCTCCGCAAGACACAGGAAAGGTTAAAGAAGAAATACCATAGATTTGTTCCTTCCTGTGTTCTTTCAGTGGGCTTTGTTTGTTTCTGAGAGAGGGTCTTGCTATGTAGTTTAGGCTGGCCTTGGACTCACCAGGTAGTCCAAGGCCATGTAGTTGGGCTGGAACTCATGGCGATCCTCCTGCCTCAGCCTCCCCAGTGCTGGGATTATGGACGTGCACCACCACAGCTGGCACAATGGACTTTTAAAAGTAGTCTCTTATTGAAAACGTGTTTATGTTCCACACAGACTTTAGAGTTGCTGAGAATCGTGAATCCCTGGTCGCAGAACCTGGAGTCAGTAGCTCGTGGGTCACCATGGACGCTGGGCCTGTGCCATTGCAGCGACACTGGCCCGGGGTGGTGGGGAGAGTACAACCCCGCCCCCTGCCTAGTGGAGGGCGTGGGTCTGCGGGCCAGGAAGTCACAGCCAGGCTGCTGCTGCGGGCCGGTGCCCGATGTGCTTGCCCTGCGTGCTGTAAGGGTTTTGAAAAGCTAGATTTCCCCCAAATTCCATTTCTAGTTTCTCCTAACTGGGGTGAGCTGTGGGCCCTGGGGGCTGTGGCTCCCTGCCCGTGCTTGGCTGTGGGGCTCGGGGTTCACAGCCCTGCCCAGCCTTCATGGGCTACACCCCCCAGAACCTGGGTCTGTCTGCCCCACGTCCCACACCCTGCCCAGCAGGCAGAGGGCGCACGCACACAGGGCAGAGTTGCAGGAAAAGGCACTGAGACCCGGCACTCCAGGAGGCTCTCCCTGAGTTCAAGGCCAGCCTGGGCTACCCAGTGAGACCCTGTCAAACACCAAAACAAACAAACACCCCTCAGGCCCCACACCCCTCCTCCCGCAGCCCCCAAGGACCCTCTCTCCCGGAGCTGTGGGGCCCTTCTAACCCCACTCCTGCCAGGCCTCGGGGAGGGCTGTGGCCGCCTCTCCTGGGGAGCAAGCTGAGCCCTGCCTGCTGCTCCCGTCTCAACAGAGCTGCGGGGTTGACTTCGAGGTCAAAGCGTTCGCCACAGACAGCTCGGAGACCGAGGAAGACAAAATCCCCAAGAGGTAAGAGGGGGTGGTGGGGCCCGGCGAGGGCTCGCGGGTGGATGTGGGGAAGAAACTGCCCACTCTGGCTCCACGCGGCCACCTCCCCACGGGCTGGGGCCGGGCCAGTGGCGCCTGCCGGGTCGGGCTGTTGCCAGTGGTGGAACCGGCCACTGCCTGCACTGGGGTGGGGACAGGAGAAAGAGAAAGAAAATGACAGGGAGCTCCTAAAGGTGCCCGGATCCCTCTTTCCCTTCTTTTGGGTGGTACAGGATATTGAGCTCAAGGCCCCCCATTTTTTATTTTACATTTTGAGATAGCTAAATCATTGTGTTGCCCAAGCTGGGCTCAAATTTAGGATCCTCCTGTCTCAGCCTCCCAGAATGCTGAGATTCCAGTCATACATGCCCATGCCTGACTTCTTTTTTGCTTCTTTTAAATTTAAAAAAAAATTTTGGCAGCTGGGGATTTAGCTCAGCGGCCCAGCGCCTGCCTGGCAAGCTCAAGGTCGTGAGTTCAATTCCTGGTACCGGAAAAAAAACAAAAACCATAAAAAAATTTTTTTTAAATTTTATTTATTTTTTTTTTTTTTTTTGGTTTTTCTCCGGTACCGGGAACAGAACTCACAACCTTACACTTGCCAGGTAGGCGCTTTGCCACTGAGCTAAATCCCCAGCCCCCTGTACTACTAATTTCTATTAGTGCATTGAAAGGGACAGTTAGTGCTTATATTTTTCGATCAATTTTGCATGCCTGTACCTGGTCATCTGAGCAACTTCTTTAATGATAACAATATGCAAAATAATAACCATTAATTTCCTATCATTTTGTTTTGAAATTTTAATTTTAATGTTTTTAAAAAATTTTTATTCTCTTTAAAATAAAAAAGAATTAACCCATATACCAGACCTGGATCCGCAGCCTGTTCCCCTAAGTGGCTATTTCCACCAAACCTGGACTGTCTTGTTTGTCTCAGTTGCCTGGACATTACTGAGCTGCAATGTTTATTCTCCTCTCTCCTCTCCCCCCAGTCGGCTTGCTTATGGCTACTGTGTCTGCCTCAGTCTCCCTG
>NW_004955453.1:2858898-2863419 GCF_000276665.1 Chinchilla lanigera | reverse complement strand
TTTTTTGGTTTTTCTCCGGTACCGGGAACCGAACTCATGACCTTGCGCTTGCCAGGCAGGCGCTTTGCCGCTGAGCTAAATCCCCAGCCCCTTCGGCTTATTTTTTAATTTTTATTTTTATCAACACCTGTGTGCAGCATATGATGAGTGGATTCCCTGTGGGGAGTTGGTACACATACCTTACACGTCTTCGTCTTTTTGTCTCCTTCTGAAGTTTACCATTTCAGCCACACAACTTAGTAGCATTAAGCACATTCAAAGTTGTGCAACCATAATGATATCCGTGCTCAAAGCTTTTCCGTCACCCATATAGCATCTCTGCACCCAGCAAGCAGTAGCCCCCTGCTCCCAGCAACACCCCATGCACACCTTGTGTGTGTGTGTGTGTGTCTGTGTGTGTGTGTGTCTGTGTCTGTGTGTGTGTGTGGTCTTTGGCTTTTTTAGACAGGGTCTTGGTATGTAGTCCAGGCTGGCCTTGAACTCATGGCATCTTCCTGCCTCAGCCTCCGGAGTACTGGGATTCCAGGCATGTGCCACCACGCTTGGCCATCACTTTTCTTTTTTTGCCCAAACCAGATCCCCCTCCTCCCGTCCTTCCCAGCAGTCAGGAGTTGAAGACACACGCTTGGCATGCACGCTTCTCGGTGCTTCTCAGACAGAGCAGTCACGTGTGTCACCTGTACACGGAGCTCTGAAGCCTGTCACAGAAGGCACCCGTACCACCCATGGCCTCACCCAGAGGAGGCTCAGTGGAAGCCTGACAGGGTGATAGGGACCCTTCGGGGGCACCGTGCCCCAACACCCACTCAGCTGGTGGCACCAGTGGAGGCCAGAATCCGGGTCCTCCAGGATTCCTGCCCTGGGGTCCCCTGCAGCCCTGCGGCGGGTCACAGTGTGACCTCTTCTGCAGAAGCTCCGTGCGGCTCCTGATCCGGAAGGTGCAGCACGCTCCACCCGAGATGGGGCCCCAGCCCCGGGCCGAGGCCTCCTGGCAGTTCTTCATGTCGGACAAGCCCCTGCACCTCACCGTCTCCCTCAGCAAAGAGGTATGCACATCTCCAGCCATGCGGGCTTGTGGCTGGGACAGGGGAAAGAAGCCTGAAGTTCGTGAATGGCTGGCTTTGTCCATAGATTTGGAGCCAGTCACCATGGGTGTTGGAGTGGGGGCACCCTGGTGGGCATGGCTATTGTTTGCTAACCTCCCCTCCAGCTAGTTTTGCCTTCCGTGTCCCCATGAGCCTCATTCTCTGACAGAGCACCTCTAGGTGCACTACAAATAGTTTATTTCTGGTCAGGCCCAGTGTCGCTTGCCTGTGATCCCAGCTACAGTGCTTGGGAGGCTGAGGCAGGAGGATCACAAGTTAGAGGCCAGCCTGGGTAGCTTAGCAAGAACCTGTCTCAAAAAGGAAAAAGGACTGGGGCTGTAGCTCAGCAGTGGAGCCCTTGCCTAGCAGGTATGAAGTCCTGGGTTCCATCCCCAGACACCCCACCCACCCAAAGAAATTATTTACTTCTCTGGAACATTTCAGTTTCCCAGAAACAATGCAAGATGGCTATAATGTATGATGTCACCGTGAAAAGTGTCATTATGCAGAAAGGTGAAGAGCCACCGGCTGAGGTTTTCTCCGGTCCACAATAGTCATGCACATGTGTTGGCAAGAGCCTCACACAGCATTTGCACATGCATGTGTGTAGGGGTACACACGCACCCAGATTACACAGGGTTGCTGCCAGGGAGAACCCTTTCACCCAGTCTGCCCAGGAGGGTCCTTGCCTTTCACTCATTCTGCCCCCAAAACCTCAGGATTCTACTAGAAACACCCAGCCTCCTCTTCTGGGACACTCAGAATCCCAACATCCTTCTCAGTCTCCTACAGAAAGGCAGAAGGTTCCAGGCCCTTCTCTAGAGGAAACATAGCTAGCATTGTTTCCTTCCTTAAAAGTGAGGGAGCCAGGTATGATGGCGCACGCCTGTAATCCCAGCACTCAGGAAGCTGAGGCAGGAGGATCGCCACGAGTTTGAGGCCAGGCTGGGCTACATAAGTGAGTTCCAAGCCAGCCTGCACTACACAGAAAGACCCTGTCTCAAAACAAAACAACACAAAGGGGGAGTTCAGCCACATTTCTTCAGTTAAAGGGATTCACATGGCCCTAGAAAGCCTTGAAAGTAAAGCTGCGGTGACACTGTCCTCCTTTGCTGACTTCTCTCTTGCTTTTTCAGGTATTTTTCCACGGGGAGCCCATCCCTGTCACTGTGACTGTGACCAATAACACAGAGAAGATGGTGAAGAGGATTAAAGTATTAGGTAGGACCTTCTCCTTAGAACTAGAGGGCTGAATGTTCTGGAAGGTCTCAGCCTGCTCGTATTTCCTGAGGGTCAGTCTGGTCTGATAAGGCCCTTCTGGGTCCTCAGAACAGTTTGTTTTTCTCTGTTGTCATGGGGAGCAGGACCTTAGAGGGAGATTGACCTTAAAAGTCACCTCAGCCAGGGCTGGGGATTTAGCTCAGCAGCACAGTGCCTGCCTGGCAAGCGCAAGGTCATGAGTTTGATTCCCGGTACTGGAAAAAAACAAAAACTAAAATAAATAAATAAATAAATAAAGTATATAGGAGAATGTGCACAGGTTTTATGCAGATCCTACACTGTGTTGTATGGAGGACTTCAGCATCCTTGGATTTTGGGGCTGGGGATTTAGCTCAGCAGCACAGTGCCTGCCTGGCAAGTGCAAGGTCATGAGTTCAATTCCTGGTACCGGAAAAAAAACAAAAAATTAAAAATAAAATAAAAAAAAAACCAAAAAGTCACCTCAGCCAGGTGTGATAGTATGTACCTATAATTCTGGCTACATGAGAGGCCAACGCAGGAGGATCACAACTTCGATGTCAGCCTGGGCAATGTAATGAAACCATGTCTCCGAAACAAAAAGAGGGGCTCAGGGTGTGCCTCGATGGTAGGATGCTTGCCCGGCGTGCAGGAGACCCTGGGTTCAACCCTGTACTACAAAAATTGTCGTCCCGTTCAGCCCCATGCCCATGCAGGGCTGTCTTTCGTCTTGCGATGACATCCCCTGTAGATGATTTTCACATCTGTCCGTGGCTCTGCCTGCCCAGCAGGATGGCTGTACCAGATCTCGCGGGAAGCAGGGGAGGAGATTTGCTTTGTGGATCCGTTATGATTTTTGTTGACAAATGCAGCTAGTGTCCCAGGAAAGCGCTGGATTGAAAGCTCAGGGCTTAATCTGTGGGCTTGTGCTGAGTCCCCCTGAATCACTGACATCCACAGTGGCGGCTCCTCGACACCCCTCCCGGGCTTCGTGGGCTCCGAGGCGAGGCCCCATGTGGAAGTGCTTTGTAAGTGGCGAAGGGGTCTCTCGCTGTGGATGACACCCTGGTCTTTCCTCGGCTCAAAAGGCATCAAAGTGCGGATCACATATGGGCTGCATACAGACAGGTTGGATCGAACTGGGAGGGTAGCCTCTAAGTTTAGGATTTTTTTTGCAGTGTTGGGGATCAAACCCAGGACCTGATACCTGCTATACAAGGACTCTACCACTGAGTTACATCCCCAGCCCTAAGCTCAACTTTTAACTCAAACCTTCAATGACCAATACAAAGTAGACTGTTAGCGTCTCCGGGTGATCAAGTGCCAGCTTGCCCGGGACAAAAGATGTGGAAATTTCAGTGCTAAAATAGAGTGTGTCCCAGTAAGTCAGGCTGGCTGGTCACCCTAAGTATCTGTGGTGGCTTGAATGTGTCCCCAGAAGTTCACGTGTGAGAAACTCGACCTCAAATCCGCATGTCAGTGGTATTTGGAGACAGGACCTTCAGGAATTAATTAGGTTAGGTGAGGTCACGAGAGTAGAGCCCCACAACGACACGAGTGGCTTTCTCAGAAGAGGAAGAGAGGCCTGAAGTAGCACCCTGCTGTCTCTTCCGAGCGATGCCCCTGCCATGTGGTGACCAGCACGGGGCCCTCACCAAGCGGCCGCACCTCGCTTGGCCTCCCAGCCTCCACAGCCACAAGCCGAGTAAAACAAACTTCTCTTCTGCATAGCTCCCTGCCTGTGGGATTTAGCTACAGCACCAAGAAAGGAAACGCGGTATCACACATCATTTCCCTCTTTCTCTGCGGGCCCATCACAGATGAAGTTCAGAGTTTTCTAGTGCAAATTCTTAACTTGTGATTTTGTTGTGTATCAGTGTCTTAGTCACTTCCTGGCCTGTGGGACGTTATACCTGGCACCTACACCTAAAGGAGGAGACGTTTATTTTGGCTCATGCTTCAGTGCAGGGTTGGCCTGCTCCAAAGAAGAAACAGTGTGGCAGAGGGGCCCCCCGGGAGGAGAGCTGTTAGCTGCAGGGTGCTGGGGAAGCAGAAAGAAGGGAGAGCAGAGGAAGAAGATAAAGCCTTCTAGACCACGCCCCTCCGGGACCACGCCCCTCCGGGACCACACCCCCTCCGGGACCACACCCCCTCCGGGACCACACCCCCTCCGGGACCACACCCCCTCCGGGACCAC
>NW_004955453.1:2838598-2858798 GCF_000276665.1 Chinchilla lanigera | reverse complement strand
CCCCTCCGGGACCACACCCCCTCCGGGACCACACCCCCTCCGGGACCACACCCCCTCCGGGACCACACCCCCTCCGGGACCACGCCCCTGGCTCCCCTCTTTCCACCAGACCCTGCCTAATAATGGAGGTCAACTGTGCACCCTCATAATCCAGCTACCTTCCAAACACGTGAGGCTTTGGGGGCAGGCTTGATAAAGTGTCCTTTCTCAAAGTTTTGTAACTCCATCCCAACAGTGACGCCACTAGCCGTGAAAGAAGCTAAAGAAGTTTTCTAAAACAAAATGTTAATAGATTTCTGTAGGCTGGGCTCTGTGCTGAATGCTTCAAATTATTTCTTTTCATCTTTGAATTTGATTTTGTTTTTTGTTTCGTGTTGTTTTTTGAGACAGAGTCTTGCTATGTGGCTCAGGCTGGCCTCAAACTCACAGTGATCCTCCTGCTTCAGCCCTCCAAGTGCTAAGATTACAGGTGTGCACCACCATGCCTGGCTGAATTTTATTTTATTTATTTTTATTAATTAAATATATTGGTACATTTTAATGTAATAATGATTACATTCGTTGGGGGGAATTTGTACCTGTACATATTAATAACTTGATTATTTTTTGGAAGTCATGTTTTCAATCCTCAAAACTTCCCTATGGATTAAATCACCCCTATTTTGTGGATGTGGAAACTGAGGCTTAAAAGAACTAAATAACTCACCCACAGTTAATAGCTAAGCAGAGCTTTGAGCCTAGGGAGCCAGGCTCAGGGGCCTCGGTCCTCATCCACTGAGTCGTACCACTGTGAGTCCTTCCTGCTTCTAGCCGGTTTCTAGAAAGCTTGGAGGCTGGGAGGGTGGCTCTTACTAAATACACAGGGGCTGCCGGAAGGAGCTGGCTGTGGAGAGAGAGCACACGGTCAGTGGTGGGGGCTGGGAGCATGCTGCCTTTTGCGGACGCCCAGGGGCAGATCAGTAGCTCTCAGGAGCTGTCCTCTTAGGGTCAGCTTCGTGGGTGCGGATTGGCACAGTTGGCAGGTTACGGGGGAACAGAAGTGGCTCAAAACAGAACTTGGAGATCGCAATCGTTAAGCCAGGAGCTGAGAGAGCCAAAAGTAGACTAAGGCGGTCGCTAGCGGCAACAGCCTGCTGTGTTCCGGAAGGCCAGGAGCGCCCACCGGCGAGCGAGGTCCTGTGCTGATCACCCGACTCTTCCTCCCTCCGCAGTGGAGCAGGTGGCCAATGTGGTTCTCTACTCCAGCGATTATTACGTCAAGCCAGTGGCCATGGAGGAGGCCCAGTAAGTAGCGGCTGCGGTTCCATTTCCGGGCTTGCAGCCTTCTTTCGCTCCCAGCTTCCTCTTTTGTCCACGCCAGGAGAGAAGTAGCAGTGTGCCCAGCCCGGCCCCAGCTTTTCACTTCCTTCCCCTTTGCTCGCTCGAGGATGGCAAGGAAAGCCAGTATGGAAGCCGTGTTGGCCTGGCCTGACCTCACTGGACTTCTAGATCCATCCGCGCTAACAAACGAGGAGAGGACGGAAGTCAGGGTGGGACTGTCCCTGCAGGAACAGCGGGCCCTTCTGTGTGTCCTTGGAGTGAGCTGTCGGGAACGTGGCTCTCCCTCTGCCCCTCAGCAGATGGCCAGCCAGGGCTCTAGCTTTTGATCTTCCCTTCAATTTGAAAATCGTGTATCAGTGACCGGACTAGGGAGCCATCTCCTCTTTTGGCCTGTTGTTGTGACTTGTGTCGCTTTCATAGACTCAAAACCAAATGAGGTTCCTGCAGCGGCTCCTTCATGCAGGCAGGGGCGTCCTGCGGGGTCTCGCTCTGTGCTAGGAGGTCAGAGAGATTCATTCTCTGCGGAGCTGGGGAGGAGGGTTAAGCCCCACCCGGAACGCCTTTCCCACTTAACTAGCTGGCGTGTGCTAAGCACCCTGTGGGTAAAAAGCATCACAGAGTGAGGGGAAGGTTGGTGTGGAGGGAGGGATTGGTGATGAAGAAAGATAAACTGATTCACTAAGATAATATTACATAACCTTTAAAAGGCAACTTGAGGATAAACTATTACTCAAAACAATTCAGCCTTAGGTTTAAATCTAGGTGTGCAGCGGAGGGAAGCAAGAAAGAACCACAACCCGCTGGCTGACATTTTGTGCCAGGGCTGGGGTCCGTCCGCGTCGGGCACACCCTTGCCATTCTTGCCCGGGGGGCCTGGCCCTGGCTGGCCTTTTGGCAGATGTTCAATGGCAGGAGTGGATCTCGTGGAAAGCATGGAGATCCCCAAGGGGCAGGAGGGAGGGTGGAAGCTGAGCCAAGTCAGCTTAGTGGGTCGCTCAGAAGGCTGTAGGATGCAAGCCCCTGTCCCCGATCTGGCAGCTCCTGGGGCTGCGGGGTGCAGGCCTCCTCCAGCTGGGTTCCAAGCTGCTGCCTACTGTCTACTCCCAAATCCTGCAGGCCCTGGGAAGTGGCCCCAGGGCCTTGGCACTGTCCTTTGGCAAGATCTGCTGCAGGAAAAGCCACCATCCAAGCCCACCCCTGAGGCGCCTTCCTACACAGTCGCCTTTACACGGCAGTGTGTGCTTCGGTCGTTGCTGCTGCCAGAATCAAGCTCATTAGAGACTCACACAAGGCCCAGGTGGGAGGATGTGGGCTACCCCGGGCTCCAGCACAGTCCTGTACTGCGCTTCCTGTAGCCACCAGAGGCAGGATAAGCCGCAGCTGCTTTAAACTCTCTGGGGAGATGGAACAGGGAAGTCCTTCCCGTGAGAGGCAGTCAGAATTCAGCTGTCTGAGACTGCGCTCAGGAAGTGGTCCTGGGCCACACCCTGCCTTCCTCTGTCCCCACATGGGGATGGGTGTTGCCGCCAGCACACACGCTCTGTGGCCCAAGAACATGCGGCCACCAGGGTTGGCATGAGTGCCAGGGTGGTGAAGCACAGGCGAGCCAGAGCCGCGGGGCAGCCACGTGAGCAGCAGAGCCCGCCCCCAGCCCCCATGCTGTGTGTGCTCCTGCCTGCGGTGTCCCTCTGCACCCCAGGCTCACCCTGCGGCGCAGGGTCCCACCCATTTGGGCAGTCCCCAGCCCAGATGATGAGCGAGAAGAGCCTCGGGGAAAGAGGGTGCTGCCTTGACCCCGACTCCCAAGTACGACTCAGAGTGAGGTCCCGCCTCTGCTGCTCACCAAGCCAGTGCCCCTGCTAGTCCCCTTTGTAGGGACGGTGGTTGGTGACCAGAACCCTCCTGGCTGGGCTTGTGGCCGACGCTAAGCTAAAGCTCTGCCGAAAGGCTCTGCCATGAAGCCTCAGGAGGAGACTGGCTGGGTCTCTGAGCCGGTTGGTCTTACTTAGCCCCACAGAACATTCTAGAAAGTGCATGATGCAGAGCAGGCCAGGATGGGAGGCTAGGGGAGCCGTCCCAGGGTCGCTGCTGGCTGCAAGCGTCCCTGACAGCAGCACTGTGGTCTGGGAAAGCGCCCAGCGTCGGGTCGGGGGCTCCGGGGGTGGTGGCTCCGGTGGCTGCAGATCTCCCTGTTCTTCCTGCAGAGAAAAGGTGCCGCCCAACAGCACTGCGAGCAAGACCCTGGTGCTGCTGCCCCTGCTGGCAAACAACCGGGAGAGGAGAGGCATCGCCCTGGACGGGAAGATCAAGCACGAGGACACCAACCTCGCCTCCAGCACCATGTGAGCCCCTGTGACCGGCAGGATGCACGATGGGCAGGTGTGGGGCCCCCAGGGAGCCTCCCAGCCACACCGGGAGGTGCTTGCATTGGCAGCTCCAGACGCAGCCTTGTGCCAAGCCTGGCCTCGCTGCTTCCTGCTGGGCTGCCCGGGGCAGATGCATGAGCTGTCCGAGCACCCCCATTTCCCATCGGTGAAGTGGAGGTGATAACAGTTCCAGCCTTAGCGGGTATAGAGCGGTGACACAGACCCCGTGGGAAGTGCGGTGCCTGACACAGAATGACCGAGAACAAAGCAAGTCACGGAGTTGGCTGCCCTCACACATTCATTCACTCCCACCAGAGCTGCAGGGGTCGATGAGACCCTGGACTTAGACTCCAGAGCTAGGAAATGCTGTAGAGCCGGGTGTGGTGGTGCACGCCTGTCATCTCAGCACTCGGGTGGCTGAAGCAAGAGGATCGCTGTGAGTTCGAGGCCAGCCTGGGCTGCGTAGTGAGTTCACGGCCAGCCGGGGCTATAGAGCAAGACCCTGTCTCAACAGAACAAAACAAACCCAAACAAAAAAAGAAAATGCTACACAGGGATGCTCCAAAGTCAACACCCGTGGCCCCTTGCAGGCAGCTTCTTAGGCCTCTGCTCCTGGGAGTCGGCCTTCAGAGAGCTCAGAGGTTTGGGGAGGGGCCAAGATCTGGCTTGAGGCCCACGACTGCCTTCTCTCCATGTGAGGTGCTGGGGTCCCTCGTGTGCAGCACACCACCTCCACGGCGACTGTGAGAACCGTAGCTCTGGGGCTCACGCTCCACAAGACCAAACGCGGGGCGTGGGGTGCAGAGTGCAGAGCGCAGAGCGCAGAGAATACCTGGCAGAAAGCAGCTGGCAGTCGGAGGATTGTCTGAGGACAGCTTGCCACGTTGTTGTGTCAGGTTTTAAAGCTCAGTGGGCAGGCCCCTGGGAGAAATGGACAGGAGAACCGATACCCTAGACCTACATAAGGGTGCCGCACGCGTGATACCAACAGCGGCTCCCCGCACTGTCAGCGCACGTTAGGGTTTGTGGTGTAGTTCTCAAACACATACGCCTCGGCACACTTTTTTTTTTTTTTTTGGTCTTTTTGAGACAGGGTCTCATTATGCAGTTCAGGCTGGCCTTGAGCTCACTTTGTAGCCCAGGCTGGTCTCAAACTTGCAACGATCCTTCTGCCTCAGCCTCCCGAGTGCTGGGATTACAGGTGTGCGCTACCACGCCCGGCTCGGCACACTTTTGTGAGGAGGCTGTGCGCTCCTCGTTTTAGGGCTAAGGAAATGCTCCCTAAGTCAGGCTGCGGTGCGAAGCCTTCCAGGGTCCCTGAGTCAGTTAATGGCAGAGCAGAGCGCACGCATCGGCGACTCCCCGGTCCAGGAGGACTGTGGGCGAGAGCTTGCAGGGTGCTTGGGCCTGTGGCAGACGAAGCATGGGGCATTTCCTGTGGGGTGCAAGGGACCGAAGAGGAGCCACGCTCTGCCCTGCGTGGCTGCTGCAGGGGAAGACGCATGACTTCACAGAACACCAGGGTGTCGAGTGCCAGGACTCTGGGAGCCCAGGGGAGGTCACCGGCCCTGTAGGTGACCCGGTCCCCTCCTGGGCGCTGCTTCCCGCGGTACCGCTCACCCCACTCTTCCTTTCTGTTGGGCAGCATTAAGGAGGGTATAGACCGTACCGTGCTGGGCATCCTGGTGTCCTACCAGGTCAAGGTGAAGCTCACCGTGTCAGGGTAAGTGTCTGCAATGCTCCTGCACTCGGCCCGCTCCAGCATGGCCTTCAGCCCTCCTCCCTGCCCCTTCCCCGAGGACTGTGTTTGTCAGCCCTCCTGTGTCTGCCGGGGACAGTCCAGGAAAGGCACGCCCTCTGGGCACCATGCTGGCAAAATGGGAATGCGTGTGCTTGCGTGTGCGAGTTGCTAAGCACAAATGAAAGTAGTTGGATGTCGTGCTGTGCTTCAGAAAAGCACGCCTGAGGAGCTCACAGTAAATCCTCAATTATTTCTGACTTGGCATCTAGGGCTGGGCATAGTGGCACATGCCTGTAATCCCAGCACTTGGGAGACTGAGGCAGGAGGGTCTCTACAAGTTGGAGACCAGCCTGGGCTACAAAGTGAGCTCAAGGCCAGCCTGAACTGCATAGTGAGACCCTGTCTCAAAAAGACAAATAAAAAAAAAAAAAAAAAAAAAAAGAAGGCATCTCAGGCCAGCGATATAGCTCAGTGGCACAGCATCTGCTGGGCAAGAGCAAGGTTGTAAGTTTGATTCCTGGTACAAAAAAAAAAAGGAGGCATCTATCCAGGAAGGGGACCCTTCCCCTTGGCCCTCTGTTTAACTATACCTTGAGCAGCTCCTTTGCATTCAGGAGAGCCCACATTTCAGAGTTCGGGAAACATGTCCTCTGTTATTTAGTGAAAGCAGTTTCTTTCATTCCTTGAATCTCACCGAAAGGAAAAACTTTAGTTTTCATTTCTCTTCCACATTCCACTGCTGAGAGCTCTAGTCTTTCACCTCAGTGAGTCGTGACTGGGCGTCAGTGGGTCCTTGTGCGCACGTCCCACATTGCTAGGTAGACAGAGAGTTCCCCCAGTTTTGCTTGGGGCAAAAAGAACACGGGTCTGCTTTGGATATTTTGTTAGCAGCACTTGCCGTGTGTTTTCCAAAGCGGGTAATGCTTTCTTCCCTTTCCCTGTGAGGGCCTAAAAGTAGGGTGGGGCTTCTCTGAGCAGGCCAGAAAGGTGGTCCTCCATCTCCTGGGGCTCCGCGTCCACAAATTCAGCCAGCGGGAAATACTGGGAAAGTGTGGACTGAACGAGACTCCCCTTGTTCGCTCCCTGAACAATACAGTCTGAACAATACAACTATTACGACGTGGTGCTGACTTGTATCAGGCACTGTAAGCCACTCAGAAGTGGTCTCGAGCTTTTGCATGGATGCCCGGTGGTCAGATGCAAATACTGCGCCACGTTAGAGAAGAGACTCCACGGAAAGCACCTATGGATTTTGGAAGCTACCCACCCACCCCTCCCCGCAGATAGCAAGGGACGGGGACAACGGTGTCCCACACCTCCCTGTGGCCTCTGAGGCTGAGAAATTCTGATTCTGTGGCTTGTGCCCCAGCCTAAGGGATCCTCTTGAGAATGGTCCTCTTGAGGAAGCGAGGGAGTCACAGCAGAGAGGAGGGATGGAGCGGACATGAAGGGTGGCAAAGGTGCCGGAGGTTGAGGGTTAGCTGGAGAGGCCCGAGGACAGGATGGAGCCCCGCCTGTGGGCCGTGGGGCGGGGAGCAGGGTGCAGCCGGGCTGTGGCGGGGGACATGGTCACAGCTATTGTTTTGTTTCCTAGCTTTCTGGGAGAGCTCACCTCCAGGTAAGCCTCTCCACCTCCCCCTACTGCCTGATCCCCGGGAGCCCCGGCCAGTGAGCCTGGGGTCTAGATGGCAACTGGGGAGCCCTGTTCCAGGAAGCGGTGTGATGAATGCTCCCCACTGCCTCTGAATGTGTGGCAACACGCTTGGCCGGTGACCCCCCCCCACACACACACCATGATGCACATTCCACGAAGCTGTCTTCTGTGTGAGTTGCACAATACACAGATACGAATTTTACATTTCAGTCTTTCAAAGTGCGCAGCTCAGTGACACTAAGTATACGTCTATATCGTACAACCGGCACCCCTGCTTAGACCCAGAACACTTTCACCACCTAGAAAGCAAACCTGCTACCCAGGACGTGATAGGGTCAGTTCCCCTCCCTGCACCCCTGGCAACTGCTACTCTGCCTTCTGTCTCCGGGATTTGCCTATTCTGGACATTGCCTATAAACGGAGTCCTAGCATGTGTGGCTTTTCGGTGACTGGCTTCTGCACTTAGCGTAATGTTTCCAAGGCTCGTCCATGATGTATCATGGACTAGTGCTTCATTCCTTGTCGTGGCCAAATAATATTCTACTATATGGATAGCAAACATTTTGTTTACCCATTTGTCTGTTGGTGGACACTTGGGTTGTTTTCACCTTTTATGAAGAGTGACATCTGTCTTTTAAATCACGCACAAAGAAGCAACAAGTTCAGAAATATTTGAGACAGCACACACCTATATCCCAGCACTCAGGAGACTGAGGCAAGAGGAACACCACAAGTTCAAGGCCACCTGAACTACATAGTAAGACCCGGTCACAAAAAAACAAAACAAACAAAATGCTTGAGACCAGCTTTGACCTGAGGAGGTTCTCTCCCGCAACCTTATCACCTGCATCCTCTCCCGGAAATCCGGGTTCCACCTGTTCTTCCACCACCCCTACCCCCGCGCCTGTCACCTGGTGATTTGTGGATGGGTGTCTTCTGCCCAGAGCTCAGCCTGGAGTACAAGTAGGGGCTCCTCTTTTCTCACCCCTTCCCTACCTTTCCATTCACCCTCTCTCCAGGATTCCTTTCTGCCTTCCTTCTTTCCTTCTTTTTTTTTTTTTGTCTTTTTGGGACAGGGTCTTGCTATGCAGTTCAGGCTGGCCTTGAGCTCACTTAGTAGCCCAGGCTGGCCTCGAACTTGCAATGAGCCTCCTGCCTCAGCCTCCTGAGCGCTGGGATTACAGGCGTGTGCCACCACAGTCGCCTGCAGAGAGTATTTTTAAAAACTATCCTTCCTCTGGGATTTCTCCTCTTCTCTTCCCAAGTCGTCATGTCACCACAACTAGTAACCAGGGCTACGGGAAACCTGAGACCTACTAGAAAGGCCTCAGCCAGGCCAAAGGGGAGTTCCTGGACCACATTCCAGGGAATGCGTTTCAAATTCCTGCTCTACCACTTCCTGATTTCTGCTTTGTTTGTTTTTGTTTGGAATCCCGCTGAATTGTCCTCAGGCCTGAGCCTGGGGATCTTTTGCAAGTCTCTATCACAGCTTCTGCCATGTGACTTGTAGTTGTGAGCACGTGTGTCTGTGTGCGCGTTGTGTACTCACAAGGATCCGCATCCTTTCCTTCTAGTGAAGTGGCCACGGAGGTTCCCTTCCGCCTCATGCACCCCCAGCCGGAGGATCCAGGTCAGTGGTGCTGTTATCTGGGTTGTCCCTAGCTGTTTCCCCCAGCGGGTTCGTGACATTTTTATGCCCGGTCTTTCTTGACTGCACCTCTCAGTGGGGAAGTGGCCAGGCAGGTGTCGCACATGGGGAGATTTGTTCAGTCCTGAGCTCGTCGGGTTAGTGTGGGACAGGGACCGCCTCAGGAGGGTTTTCAGGAGCGATTTCCAAGCAGAGGTTCTGCTGCCAACGATTTGGATTTAGATTTAAAGATGATTTAGGCCCCAAGTAAATTTCACAGCCTGAGGCTATTGTATTTCATTGGAGAAAAAAAAGCTCTCGTATTTCATCCGGAAGCACTAACAGGCATTTAGAAGATGAGAAATGTTTTTTGAAAGTGGCAGTTGTGGTGAGAGTACAGAAAATGCTAGAAGAGAGAGTCAGGCCAGGTTCCTAACACCTCCATTTATCTGAATTATAAACTCACGGGCTGTTCTGTTGTCCTGCGCATGTTGAGTGCAGCTACACAACTGCGTTTACACAACTCTGCAAGCACACTAAAAACATTGTCACCGGAAAGAAGGGACTTGGGTCTGGGCGTGATAGTGCACACCTGTAGTCCCAGCACTTGGGAGGCTGAGGCAGGAGGATCACCATGAGTTCAAGGGCCAGCCTGGGCTACCTAGTCAGTTCAAGGGTAGCCTGCACTACAGAGTGAGACCCTGTCTCAAAAATCAGCAAAATAAACCAAAACAAAAATAGATAAGTACAGACATAAAATTAAAAGGGCTGGAAGTATAGTTTAATGGTGGATACCCCCTCTTCTCCCCGCCCCGCCTCCCGTTTCAATCCCCATTAACCAACCAAAAGGCAAAGGAAGCAGCAGAAAAGAAGAAGGTGTAATTTCAGAAATTGAGGAAAAATCTTGCACAATATATTAAGGCAGGCTGGTTGGCAGGAAAAAAAAAAAAAAAACGAACCCACCTGAGTGTGACTTCTCCATAGTTAGGTAATAAAGAATATTTTAAGTGAAAGTGGTATAAACCTTCCGGATCTATTTTTCTCAAATTTTATAAGTAGTGTTTTTGTATTGATAAAGAAATATCATTTGAATATTGGGACAACCCCCCATACTCATTTTAGGTTTTGTCTCAAAATATCTTTCCAACTATGTTTGTTTGTTTTGATTTTTTTTTTGGTACTGAGAATTGAACTCAGGAGGACCTTGCCAAGCAGGTGCTGTGCTGCTGAGCTATATCCCCGGCCCTGTTTGTTTGTGGTGAGACAGGGTCTCACTATGCAGTTCAGGCTGGCCTTGAACTCACTATGTGGCCCAGGCTGGCCTCAAACTGCCAGCAATCCTCCTGCCTCAGTTTCCTGAGTGCTGGGATTACAGGTGAACACCACCACGCCCGGCATTTTTCCAACTATTTTGGGTTCAAGTCCTCAGTTCGCTTTTCCAGAAGCTTCCCCTGGAGGGAAATCCAGTGTAGTTATGCATTTCTGATTCATTTATGTTTCAAATGTCAAAATACTATTTTTAGACAGTTGTTTGGGACTAATCAGGAAAACCCAGAGGTGGGTTTAACTCTCTGCCCACTTGGTGAAGTTCCCGTGTGGCAGAAGAGCTACAGAGGATCTGAGGAGCACAGTGCAGTTCCACAGGCCCTCTGCTTTTGTGTCCCTGACCCCCTGCAAGCCAGCACAGAGGAGGGGGGACTAATCAGGAAAACCCAGATCAAGCCATCTTGAAATACACCCAGATACAATTTTTAGCTCTGTGAGAGGAAGGTGTTTCCTGGTTTCTTTCAAGGACCTGAGGAAGACAGTCACCTGAGGAGGCATCATGGTTTGCATTGGATGCTTTTAGGCAGACTTTGTGACTTAACGTGGGAGAGGTGGGGTTTTTCTTCCTCCACCTCTGACATTTTAATCCTCTTTTCATTATAGCCCTTACAGTGGACATCTCATGGATGACACAATGATCTTTTGTCTTATAGATTTCAGGGAGTGGCTGGGCGTGGTGGCGCACCCCTGTAATCCCAGCACTCAGGAGGCTGAGGCAGGAGGATCATTGTGAGTTCGAGACCAGCCTGGGCTACAAAGTGAGCTCAAGGCCAGCCTGAACTGCATAGCGAGACCCTGCCTCAAAAAGACCAAAAAAAAAAAAAAAAAAAAGATTTCAGGAAGCAAGAGTTAGGACAAATCCCTCTGAGACTGCAGAACTCTGATTTCCTCAAATTTGTGAATGACCTGATCTTGTATCTCCTGTCTTCCTTGCCTGTTCCAATGGACCTGTCCCTATGAAGTAATGTAAAACTGCTAGTGAGGCCGGGTGTGGTGGTGGTGCGCTCCTGCAATCCCAGCACTCGGGAGGCTGAGGCAGGAGGTTCACCCTCAGTTTGAGGCCAGCCTGGGCTACAAAATGAGTTCAAGGCCAGCCTGAACTGCATCGAGAAACCCTGTCTGAAAAAGACAAAAGCAAAGCAAAACAAAAACAAAAGGTTGAAGAGTTTATTATCCTCTGAAGAGCATCTCTCCGGAATCTAGGGATGCTGATTGCATCTCCCTGCTGTCTATACTGCTTCAGGGTGGAGATTTGGCTAGTGTGCTGTCACCTTAGTGTTCTGGGGCTGCAGGGCCTTTCTTGCCAGGGGAGGTTTCCGTAGGCCAGCAGCTTTTTGGTCCCCTGTGCCCTCACAGAGTCCCCCCTCCTCTGTGCTGGCTTGCAGGGGGTCAGGGACACAAAAGCAGAGGGCCTGTGGAACTGCACTGTGCTCCTCAGATCCTCTGTAGCTCTTTTGCCACACGGGAACTTCACCAGGTGGGCAGAGAGCTAAAAAGAACAAAACGCTCCAGCTGAGACAGACGGAAACACAGGGAAACACAGTCTGCCCTCGGAGGTCAGTACATGCACGGAAATCGAAGATGAGGGGCCAGGCATGCCCTTGAGCCCTAGTGCACACCTCGCTCTGGGGTGCTGGGGAACAGGAGCTCCCAGGTGTCCCCCATCCCGAGAGCCCAAGGGGGTGACATCTGGAGCTCCAGCATCCGGCGGCAGTGGTGTGGTGACTGGGACTTCGAGGGGGTCATAGGACGCTTAGGGAGAAATCCTTTGAAGAGAGCAGTGACAGCGGAGGGGACAGTGGTGGTGGAAAGGGTCCTAGAGGGGACAGCATTTGTGGCAGTTGCGCCACTGGAGGTGAAGCTGGGGTGCGGTGCAGAGGGAGAGCGCTGGTCTAGTGCACCTGAGGGAGGCCCTGGGTTCCATCCACACACCGGGGGGAGAAAACTGATGCTTAAAACCCACAATCATAGCCGGGCATGGTGGCGCATGCCTGGATCCCAGCACTCAGGCTGAGGCAGGAGGGTCGCTGTGAGGTGTAGGCCAGCCTGGGCTCCATAGCAAGACATTGTCTCAAAAAACAAAATCCATAATCATGGATGATGTGTCCCTAGACCTCTGACCTCTCAAACCACAATCTGCTAAGGGAGAGATATCCGGATACCGCCGTCCAGGCTCCTTGCTAACCTGCCTGTCTCTCTCCCCCTCCCTCTCCCTCATGCCTTCATTTGTGCTTCCAGCAAAGGACAGGTGAGCCAGTCAAAGCCAGCCCAAGTTCCCTGTGTCCTGTGACCCTGCCTCCCACACAAACCCGCCCCGAGTTTCCATGCATGTCCCCTGTATCCCTCCGATCCCAGGGACTTAGGTGCCGGCACACACGGTTATGCTGGCTGGGTCTCCCGCTCTGTGGATGGCTTTTCTCTTATTTTTGTTTAGTGAAAAGCTTTTAAAGGAAAATTCCTGGGTCCCCTGTTCCATTCTGGGGAAACCTTGATTGGTTCCTTTGGTGCAAAAAGGTTGAGGTTTTTGTTTCCCTCAAGATATTCTCGGTTTCAAGGAGCGTGTACAGCCAGGCTTGGTGGTGCATGCCTATGATCCCAGCATTCGGGAGGTTGAGGCAGGAGGGTCACCCTCAGTTCCAGGTTAGCCTGGGCTCCATAGTGAGTTCAAGGCCAGCTTGGATTATATAGTGAGATCCTGTCTCAAAAAAATAAAAAATAAGAAAAATAAAAAGCAAAACAAAGCAAAGATGCCGGGTGTGGTGGCACACACCTGTAATCCCAGCACTCAGGAGGCTGAGGCAGGAGGATTGCTGCAAGTTCAAGACCAGCCTGGGCTATAAAGTGAGCTCAAGGCCAGCCTGAACTGCATAGCAAGACCCTGTCTCAAAAAGACAAAAAAAAAAAAAAAAAAAAAAAAAAAAAAAAAAGCAAAGAGCACATACTAACCAAAATGTTGCCTGTTTTTTTTTTTTTTAGTTTACAGGATGAAAATTTGGTTTTCGAGGAGTTTGCTCGCCAAAATCTGAAAGATATGGTTGAATGTGGGGAAGGGAAGAAGGAGGAGGAAGAGGCTGCCCCTGAGGAGTGAGCAGTAGGCTCCCTCCCTGTGCAGGGCCTGTAGTTCCCTTGTGGCAAGCGAGCCCCAGGGTCTTGCCAGCTACGGAAATATGAGTCTTCCTCTCAGAAATAAAGTGTGCCCCTGTGTCCGGTCTGAGTCTGGCTGATTGGCTGGGGATGCTGAGCTGATGTCCCTGACATGGAAGGTGCCATCTCTAGGGTCCCTGGAGCACGGGGGTGAGGAGCAATGCCGGGAAGAAAGGCCAGGCTTCCACAGAGCACCCGGCGTGGCCCACAGGGGCCCTGGAAGTCGAGGTGCTTGCTGGCGGGCCCCAGGGTGTCCAGGGCCTTTCCAGGGGTCCTGATCCATCTAAGCTGCTTCTCTGGAAACACATGGGGGCTTTGTAATTGCCCAACCAGTCTGCGCTCTAGGGTCCCTGAGGAGCTCCTGAGATACACTGAGCAGAGATCAAGTATAGCGGGGTGTGGTGGCCACGCCTGAGGTCCCAGCACTCGGGAGCGTGATGCAGGAGGATCCGCATGAGTTCACGGCCAGCCTGGGCTACATAGTGAAACCCTGGTTCAGCAAACAAAACCCCCTCAAGCCAAAGCCCCCCAAACAACAGGCCCCTCAAATACACGAGGGTTATGGTCCTGGAGCACCTGCAAATTGTGAAAGGCCCTGAATTTCAGATATGGCCAGAAAAATGGCAGTAAATGCCTAGTTTTATAGTTTAAACCCTAAATATGCTCTGTCTCCTATAGTTATGTAAGTTAACTTAATAAAATACTGCAGTAATAAAGCCTCGGTGCAGGGCACTTTGGCGGTATCTTAGGGATTTCAGGGCTATAAGAAGAACAAAACTGAGAACCCTGGTGACAGCTGCACACGGCACAGCAGGCCCTTGTGATGCGGGAACGCGGGGGCGTCCGCCAGAGAAGGGGCTGCCAGAAACACCACGGTGGGAAGGAAAAATCGGAAAACACTGAGGCCTTAAACTCTGAACCGCGAGGTTACCGTATACTGTAAGAAAGTCTTAGAATTCCTTTGCTGCTGATTCAACTTTGAGATCCAAGTCCCCACTTGACATCTGGGTTGTTGTAGGTTTCTGCTGAATGCAAGCAACAAAACTAGAGTTGGATGATGTATACTTGGAGGGCCCTGGAGCGTGGGAAACTGAACTGAGGCTGCCAGGCATGGTGGTGCATACCTGTAATCCCAGCACTCCAAGAGGCTGAGGCAGGAGGATCTTAAATTTGAGCCCAGACTTGGCAATGGGGTGTAGGCTAGGCTTTGCTGGGTGGGGCAAGCCAGCAGCTCAGTCCCCCACCCCTGCCATCATCCAGGCTTTCATGCAGTTGCTGGGAAGGAGAATCTGATTGGCTCAGCTTCACCTGGGTGAATCAGCGCCCCAGCAGCGGGAGCCCATCCCTGGGGATGGGTTGTTCCTGGAAAAGGAGTTCCCTGTGAGCCAGGTGGGCTTCCTGGTTACAGGTCTCACGGAGACCGGTGTGGGGGTGGGGGTGCTGTGCGTGAGAGGAAGGTGGAGGAGACCTAGAGGGTCCTTTCAGGGGTCCCCTTCCCAGCCCATGGTGGCCACCAGCCAAGGTCTGCTGCTGAGCCACAGACTCTCTTGACACACACAGGGGACGTGTGACCGGGTGTGGTGGCACACGCCTGTAATCTCAGCACTCAGGAGGCTGAGGCAGGAGGATCACTGTGAGTTCAAGGCCAGCCTGGGCTACACAGTGAGCTCAAGGCCAGTCTGAACTGCCTTGCAAGACCCTGTCTTTTTTTTTCTTTTTTTTTTTTCTGGTACCGGGAATCAAACTCAGGACCTTGCGCTTGCCAGGCAGGCGCTGTGCCGCTGAGCTAAATCCCCAGCCCCGAGACCCCATCTCAAAAAGACAAAAAAACCCAAAGCAGAACAGAGGGGACGTGTGGCTCTGGCCTGGGCTTTTGGGGAGCAGGTAAAGTGGTCTAGGGCTTCTGCACCGCCGGCCCACTCATGGAGGAGCATCACGATGGGAAGAGGGCTGCATGTGGGGTGTACACTGGGGATGGGGGTTCTGGGGCCAAGAACAGTGGCAGAGAGCTGGATAGGGCGTGGGTTACACACACACACACACACACGAGGCCCCAACAAAGGGGTTGTGGGGGGGGGGGCTCTAGGCTGGTTTGTGGGGTGGGACCTGAGTCCTCCTCTTGGATGCTCGCACTGGTCCTGCACAGACAAAGCAAGAGTGGGCCTGTGTGCTGACTCTGAGGTGCTGGTATTGGCAGGCATGAGGTTTCATTTCTGGATTAAAATAACAACACAGCCAGACGTAGTGGCGCAGGCCTGTAATCTCACCACTTGAGAGGCTGAGGCAGGAGGATCTCTGCGACTTCGAGGCCAGCCTGGGTACATAATGAGACCCTCTCTCAAAAAACAAAAAATAAAACAAGAATCAAACTGTGAGGGGCTGGGGATTTAGCTCAGCGGCACAGCGCCTGCCTGGCAAGCGTGAGGTTGTGAGTTTGATTTCCAGTACCAGAAAAAAAAAAACAAAAAAAAACCCCCAAAAACCCCAGGAAAACAAATTGTGTTACCTATAATGTACCTACTCTCTAAAATGGATGTAAACTTCATGTACAGCAAACATATACTAGTAAAAATCAGTCTAAACTACATTATATAGATAGCCCTAGTCCATAAAGCAAACAAATAAAAAATGACAATAGCAATGCAGATGGAATATGGTCTTGGTAGGGTCAGACAATCTCTCTTTTTCTCGCTCCAGCCCAGGGCCCTCTCTCAGGGCACCCAGGCAAAGGGGCCTTCAGAGTGGTGGGCTGGGGACTTGCTAGGCTGAGCATGGTCCTGCTGGTGCTGCCCCTGCATGGCCAGGGGCGCACAGGCTGCGGGCTTAGCTCCTGCCTGAGCAGAGCTCTCAGCCAGCGCCAGCCAAGGCTGAGACTCCGCCCTGAGCGCCTGGTGAGAGGACCAGCCTGCTGGTTCCTGCATTGCTTGACCCCAGGACATCCTAAGTCAGGGTGGATGTTAATAGGCCCGACCTTTGGAACTGTGTGGGTGGAAGAGCAGAGGGAAGGGCTAGAAGACTGATCCCTGGAGATCGGAGGTCAGAGCAGCCCTTGCCCGCCAAGTTATTTTGGTGCCAAAATGTCCCCATGCAGCCTCCAGGTGCTGGCTTGTTTATGGCCTGCAGCTGGCCCGCCTGGGGGTGGGGCCGGAAGACAGCAGCCAGCTGCCCCAGCAAGGCAGCCTGCACTTCTGTGGCGTCCTCTCTGCTGGTGTGCGGATCCCTCAGGAGACAGGAAGTCTGCGGGCAGGTTGAATAGGTGCCCTAAGGTTTGGGGCAGGTGCAGGTGTAGTGCAAGAAGCAGGGTACAAAAGAGTTGTACAAAGTGGTGCCTGAGAACGTGGGACAAAGCTCTGCAGTGAACAACCAGAGGGCTGGAGAAGCAGAAGCAGGGGTTCCTGCCAGGTGCTGGGTGCCTGCCTGGTGCCAGGCCCTTTATGTAGGAAGCATCCCAACAGCGATCAAGAATTCCTGCGGTTCCCATCTGCCAGACACGGAACCTGAGCTCAGAGCGGTTAGGTGCTTTGCCCAGGCCCCACAGCCAGAGGGAGTGGAAGCCACGCCTCAAACTCTGGCATCCCTGAGTCTACAAACATCTTTTGTCCCCTGGATGGTGCTGAATGGGAGCAGGAGAGTATGGGGTCCGAGGGGAGGTTAGCACTTGTGACAAACCATGGCTGCCCCAAAGGTTGTTTTGGTACTGAACCCACTGTGCTCTACCACTGAGCTACATCCCCAACCATTTCCACTTTATTTTTAAGATGTTTCCCCCTACCCCCGGCCATACAGGGGATCAAATTCACGACCTTGCGCTTGCTGGGCAGGCGCTGTGCTGCTGAGCTAAATCCCCAGCCCCTATTTTTAAGGTTTTTTTGAGGCAGGCTGTCACTATGCAGTTCAGGCTGCTTTTGCTCTATGTGGCCCAGGCTGGCCCATGGGATCCTCCTGCCTCAGCTTCCTGAGTGTTAAGGTTACAGGTGTATGTCATCACACCCTGGTCTCAATTTTATTTCTTTTTGGTACCAGGAATAGAACTCACAACCTTCATGCTTGCCAGGCAGGTGCTGTGCCGCTGAGCTACTATATCCCAGCCTCAATTTGATTTTTGAGACGGAGTGTCCGAGTTGTGCAGGCTGACCTAGAATTGGTGATCCTCTTGCCTCAAACTCTCCAGGTAGCTCAGATTACAGACACATGCCACCACACCCTGCTAAATCATTTTTTCCAATTGAAAATTTTTTTTTTATTAAAATCAGTGGTATTTCTTTTTTTTTGGCGCTTGCCCGGCAGGGGCTTATGCCACTGAGCTATATCCCCAGCCCCTCCAATTGAAATTTATACTGAGGTCATTGCCCGTTTACCTGCGGTAGTAAGGAGCAGTTTGGAGAGCTCACACTGACCCTTCCCCATGGGCGAGATGTAAAAAGTACATCATCACAACCAGGACATCCACACCACCACAGGCCACCCATGCGACCCAGATCTTCCCAACTTTACACTCCTGTATTTAGTTTTTTTTTTTTTTTAATTATTTAGTTTTCTTCAGTTTTATCACATGTGCAGTTACCTGCTTCTTAGGGTGTTTGTTTTCCTACCCCCTTAACACTCTGTGTTGCTCTCCTCCGCTCGATTTCACAGGGCCTGGACAGTTTACTTCACTGATCCTTGTGGGGGGGCAGGTGGGGTGGGGGCTGGGCATGTTTAAAAGGTGGGAGGTGGATGCACAGTGCCCAGCACCCAGGGCCAGTCATCACCCTTGGTCAGGGCAGAATAGGATCAGCCACCGTGTGCAGGTGGGCTGCGCACTTTTCTGCTGGGATCACACCTCCCACTGACCTGGCGACAAGAAGGATCAGACGGATGCACAGTGTTATTTCTGCCACCTTCCTATGCCTGGAGCTGGGGTGAACTCAGGGTGCAGCGGCTGGAGACGTGATTCACAGCGTGACTCATTCCACCAAGAGCCACCTGAGGGAATGCTGTCTTCCCTAGGGAGGGGTGGAGGGGAAGTCTGGGCTCAGCGGTCTCCAAGGGAACAGGGCCTGCTGCTTCAAGAAGGGGACAAAAGGCCCTCTTCACAGGTCAAAGAAAATTCACACTGCAGTTAGGCTTCTCTGCCTTCAGGGCAAAATAGTTATTTTCTTTTGATTTTTTGAGCCAGGGTCTCACTGGGTAGCCCACACTGGCTTTGAACTTGGAGCAATTCTCCTGCCTTGCTCCGCCTCCAGCATTTGGGATGCTGAGGGAGAAGTCCTGTCACTGTTCCTGGGATGGAACTTTTGATCCTCCTGCCTCAGCGTCTGAGAGTGCTGGGATTACAGGCCAGCACTAGCACAGATCTCCTTAATTTTTACCTAATGCCCTTTTCTGTTCCAGGAGCCCACCTGGGGGTCCATGTCTCCTTAGGCTCCTCCTGGTATGACAAACTCCAGTACTCCTAATGGCAGGTAGCTTTCTATGCAGTCACAGCTTTTATCTCTCAATGTCACTTGTACTCACATTCTGCCTGCGGCTTTTTTCTGTTTGCGACAGGGTCTCCCTTTATACCCCAGGCTGGCCTTGAGCTCATGGCACTCTTCCTGCCTCAGCCTCTGGGGAGAGCTAACCCTCAGTGAGGTGGGCTCGGCAATCCCTTGGTCCAGGTCCTGCCTCTCTGCCATAGCTGTGGAGAGGTGTGTGGGCCTTCCGCGTCGGAGCTCCACCTCTAGAATGAGAACATCCCGCTGGCTCAGGGGGCTGGTCGCGTCTGGTGCATGCTGGATGCTCAATACCCCAGACTCATCTCTGTCCTGTGCGGCAGAACACCTCGAGGTGGTGGGTTCTGTTCTCTATTTGTGCTGCCCATCGTGCTGGCCGTCAAGCCACGTGCGGCTCCTGAGCATGTGAGATGAGGCTAGTGTGACCAAGGAATTGAAAATTGATTTCTAATTGGAACGCAAGTGTACTAGTCACCGTGCCTAGCGCCCACAGCCTGGGCGGTACACTGGGGTTCTTAGGCCTGTCCCAGAGTATCCCTGTCCTGGCTGTGAGGCCACCCCCTGGCCTTGTCCCCGTGTCACGTCACCCTGTGGCCTTCGGGGGTGGTGGGCCTGTCCTATCCTGGACAGCACGGCCCAGTGCCAAGCTTGTGACCGGCAGGCAGGCTTGCGAGCAGTGGTCCCCGGCAGCAGCCCTTCGGAAGGAGGAGGGGACACCTGGGCAGCGCCGCATGGGGCTGCCCCTCAGCAGAACAGCTCCTGGGGACACGACTCCGTCTCTGTGGATTTCCCAGGGGGCACCCCGAACTCCAGCGATGTCTTCTCCAACTGTTCGTCCCTTCACTGCCCTGGGAAGGGCAGAGCCGGTGCACAGCACCGGGCTCATCCTTGTCGCCTCTGCCCGCCCCGGGCGTCTCGTGCCTCTGTCTCTAACTCTCCCATAACGCAGGCTGGCCGCCTGCCCCGCGATGATGTCAACGCCCGGATCACAGTCCTCAGCTTTGCGACCCAGTCCTGCCCAGGTTCACGGCCCTCCCGCGTCGGCGCGGACGGCAGCCGCCTACCCCGCTCACCGAGGCGCGCGTGCCCGCCGCGGCTGTCTCAACGCCGTTTCCCCGCGGCCTTCTCCTTTCCTTGTCAGACCTGTTCCCTCTTGCCTCTGGACCTTTGTACCAAAGTACTGTACGCCGGAACCCGGCTTCTCTCTCCGGAAAGCCTTTGACCCGCACCCCCGCTCCCCGCACCCGGAGCCTCCGCGAGCGAGCCGCGCACCCTGCCCGGCGCCCGCTCCCCGCGCCGGCTCCTCGCGCATGCGTGCACGCCGCGTCCGCGCCACGGAGGGCACGGCGACGGTCCCGGGCTACTCGGCGGTCGCATTCGGAGGCGGCACACTGACAGAGAGCGTGTAGAAACAAACACGGATTTGGCCTGGAGAAAACCTGCCAGCAGGGACAAGGCGGAGTCTACACAGGGAGAAGACACGCTCGCGCTCGGCGCCGTCCGCGTCTGCGGCTGCGCGCCCGGCCCACAGGCGCCGCGAGGGCGGAG
>NW_004955453.1:2827572-2837858 GCF_000276665.1 Chinchilla lanigera | reverse complement strand
GCCTGCCCCGCGGGCGCCGGCACCGCGCACCCGCCCGGCACCCAACTCTCGGTGGACTCCGGACGCCCGGCTTTCGCTGCAGGGAGACGCACGTCCTTCCCGCGGGAGCAGAGTTGCGCCCTTTGTTTTCTCGTTGTGGTGCCCGGGGGGAACTGTTCCTGGTGTTTGCTCGGGGCGCCCTCCCTCTTGGAACAGGGATTCCGTGGGCAGGTGGCTGGACAGGTGGCTGGCAGCAGGTTGGCTCCGTGGGGGCAGTTCCGGCTGGCACAGGCTGTCTCATCCTGCTGCAGTGCGCTTTTCCTCCGGGGCCAGTTAGTCCCTTTACCGTGGGAGCCGTTTCATGCATTGGGTACCTCGCACCGGGGAGCCGTAGGTCCTGTTAAGTCTCGACGTGTTACAGACTGTGTTGTTGTGAAGCGTTTCGGTTATTCACCAGATCCGCACTGAGCACCTGCACTGTTCGGGGCGTAATGGCACTGGGAATATAAGAGAGCAGTAGCGCGTAGCGGTTGTTCAGTGCTTACCCAGTGACAGCGCTTGTTTTTGGGTCAGCAGGCACCTTATGTGATTAACTTAGGGCTGTTGGTAACCCAGTGAGTCAGATGATACCTGCCATTCCGGTCTTAACGGAATTGGAGATTGAAGTGCAGAAGTTAAGTGACTTGCCCAGGTAGAAGTGTGGGTCTGGGTTTGAACCAGTCAGGATCCCAAGGTGGAAGGGAATTTCTCCATCCAGGTTCCCAGGCTGGTAGAGAGAGGGGCACCTGTGCAGGTGACATTACAACAGGAGTGCTGGGGAAGTCCAGCCAACAGAGAAGTTTGCTGCCCCGCCAACAGAGAAGTTTGCTGCCCCAGGAGGCAGTAGGGGTGATGTCCCCTTTATGTGGGGTCTTCAGGGATACAGCTTCCTTTGGAGGGAATGGAGTGCCCTGTATTTCAACGTTGTTTCTTTTTTTTTTTTTTTTTTGGTTTTTCTCCGGTACCGGGAACCGAACTCACGACCTTGCGCTTGCCGCTGAGCTAAATCCCCAACCCCCTTCAGCGTTGTTTCTGAAGGTTAGGCACCCCTGGAAATAGTGAGAAGTTGAGTCAGCAAGTGATGAGCTTGTGTGGAACTTGGACGAGGTGGGAAGGTGGGTCAGGGGCAGACTTTGAAGGGCCGGCCCCACTGGGGAAGATGAGCGTTTAGGCCTTGACAAGCAAGAGGGAACTGTAGAGCATGATTCCAAGCGTGAGGATGCTGATAAGACGTGCCTTGCAGAGTAGCTCTGAGGCGTCGCTCTCTCCTGTTGCTTGGTCCTTCAGTGGGGTGCTGATCAGTGCGGGGTAGACTGGGAATTACAGGTGTGAGAGCATGGCCATAGTGGGAGAGGCTGGATTCCTCTGAGATTCCAGTATGACTCCAGAATTTTGTTCTTCAGGGTTTTTTTTTTTTTTTTTTCTCTTTGTTTTTCCCCCAAAACAATAGCTGCTATACCAGCTGTTCTGGTTGAGCTGGAGTGATGGGTACAGTGTTAAAAATACACCCGGAGGACTAGCATTTCCGAATACAGTCACATCTGCTGTACAGATAGCTCAAGGCTGCTTTTTTTTTGGGTTGCTAGGGATCGTCAGAATGTGGGAAACGTGAGGTGTTCTGTGTGTGTGCCAACTCCCTTTTGCAGCACAGCTGACATTCACAAACTTTCTCTAGTGTATGCAGTACCTAAATGCTGAAGGGTATTGTTCTGAGTCCAGGGTGTTGAATTAAGGGGAGCCGTGGCACAGGTGCTGGGAGAACTGCGAATACAAACCGCAGGCAGTGAGGCAACTCGGAGATGAAGCAACCAGAGGGAAGCCACGGCCGCCCCTAAGCGAAGGGACACAAAGGGAGGAGCAGGGCAGACTGCAGGGGCAGCTGGCTCCACAGAAGCTGGAACTATAGAGCTCCATCTGGGGAGCCTTCCGGAGGGCACAGTTGGTGCCAGAGCCATGCCGAGCGCTTTTGCCTGGAGACCCTGGCTTGCAGGACTCGCTCTGCAGTGTTGGTAGAGCAGAAGAGTGAGGAATGGGGACGAGCTGGCCCAGCCCTGGAACTGTATGTATGTCAGGTTGTCAGAATAATACTCTAGTGTAAGCTTGAGCTGCCTTTGTTTAGGTTGATAGTCTTTGTTTTTTTGGTACTGGGAATCAAACTCAGGACCTTGCGCATGCCAGGTAGGCGTTTGTGCCACTGAGCTATATCCCCAGCCCTGCCTTTGTTTAGGGAAAGAAGCAATTTTTTTTTTGTTTTTTTTTCCGGTACCGGGAATTGAACTCACGACCTCGCGCTTGCCAGGCAAGCGCTGTGCTGCTGAGCTAAATCCCCAGCCCTGAAAGAAGCAATTTTTAAAAAGGAAGAGTCTTTGATAATATTCCTTAAATTGTAATGTGTAAACATGTTCCCTCTGGCTCTTGTTAAAACAGTGATCACGGCTAAGGAGGTTGGAGTGGGGCCTGGGAACTTTCATTTCTATAAAGTCCCCAAGAGAGGTGGCTACTGCTGCCACTGGTCCATGGAACACACTTTGAGAAACCTACCAGGCTCCAAAGAAATCTTTAGGTGATAAACTGTTTTAAAAATTTTCCTCTAGCTCTTTAGCAACCATTCGGTACATATTGATTAGACTAATCACTTATTAGTTTAAGTATTTTACACGTTATGTTTGCATGTATTTGAACTTTCTCTTTTTGGTAGTACTAGGGATTGGACTCAAGGCATTCACACTGTCTTTTGAGACAAGATCTTGCTAAATTGCAGAGTTGCCCAGGCTGGATAGAGCTTGTGATCCCTCTGCCTCAGCCTCCCAGGGTGGGTGCTGGGATTATAGGCTTGTGCCACCATACTCAGCTGTGTTTGAACTCTTTTTTTTTTTTTTTTTTTTTTTGGTTTTTCTCCGGTACCGGGAACCGAACTCACGACCTTGCGCTTGCCAGGTAGGCGCTTTTGCCGCTGAGCTAAACCCCCAGCCTCTCTTTTTTTTTTTTTTTTGGTACCGAGAATCGAACTCATGAGCTCATGCTTGCAGGCAGGTGCAATGCACCTGAGCTATATCCCCAGCCCTGTGTTTGAACTCTTTATTGTTGAACTGTCCCCAGCAAACACGTGGCTTTGTTTGTATTTCCTGACCACAACGCTATGATGACTGCGATCTTGTGGCCGGAGTGGGAGGAGTGGAGCTACTGTACGGTGCTGACTGGTGAGATAGCTAGCATATTAGATGGTATTTTTTTTTTTTTTGGTTTTTCTCCGGTACCGGGAACCGAACTCACGACCTTCCGCTTGCCAGGCAGGCGCTTTTGCCGCTGAGCTAAATCCCCAGCCCTAGATGGTATTTTGAGACTTGAGTAGATAGAACTGTATAATTCTCTGATGCTATCAGCTAGCAGCTGTGAAGCTATCAGGGTTTTTTTTTTTTTTTTTTTTTTTTTGGGTACTGGGAATCGAACTCAGGACCTTGTACTTACCAGGCAGGCACTTGTGCCACTGAGTTATATCCCTGGCCCAAGCTATCAGTTTTTAATCATTTAAAAACTTCTAAGCTGGATGGGCAGCACACAGTATTCCCAGCTGCTTAGGAGGCTGAGGAAAGATGATCCCAAGTTAGAGGCTAGTCTGGGCTATATAGTGAGACCCTGTCTCAAAAGAAATTCTAAAAAGTGATCATTTTTCCATGTAAGCATAGAAAGGCTTGTCTGTCTGTCTATTTTTCTTCCTTCCTTCGTTCCTGCCTTCCATTTCATTCTCTTTTTTTGTCTTTTTGAGACAGGGTTTCACTATGCACTTCAGACTGACCTTGAACTCACTTTGTAACTGAGGCTGGCCTTGAACTCGCAACGATCCTCCTGTCTCAGCCTCCCGAGTGCTGGGCTTACAGGCGTGAGCTACTATGCCTGGCTCTTGTATTTCAAATTCATTTATTTATTTGAGACAGGGTCTCATTATGTAGTATAGGCTGGTCTTGAGCTCATATGTAGCCCAGGCAGGAGCTGAAACCCACAGTGATCCTCCTGCTTCAGCCTTAGAGTGCTGAAATTACAGGCATATGCCACCACGTTTTAAAATTTTATTTATTTATTTATTTATTTCTGAGACAGGGTCTTGCTATGTAGTTCACGCCAGTCTCAAACTCACTATGTAGCCCAGGCTGGCCTCAGACTTGAGGTGGTCTTCCTGCCTTAGCCTCCTGAGCGCTGGGACTACAGGTGTGCGCCACCATACTGGTTCAGTTGATTATCATTGTCTTTCTGTCTTTTTGAGACAGGCTTTCACTATGCAGCTCAGGCTGGCCTTGAACTCATGATGCAGCCCAGGCTGGTCTTGAACTCACAGTGATCCTGCTGCCTCAGCCTCCTGAGTGCTGGGTTTACAGGTGTGCACTACCCTACCTAGCCTTATTGTTGTCTTTCTGATTGCTCATACTTTGAATCCAACATCGTAGTCATCTTCCTGATGCTCTCCACCTCCAGCGCGTGCTAGTCCTGGTGAGAGACTCCATCTCTGGCAGCCAAAAGAGCAAATACTGCGCAAACAAATCTGGCTGAAAACTAGCACTGAAGATCTTTTAGAAAAATTGTTAGTTTATTGAGGGCTAGCGGGAATGCCAGAGGTGGGCTGTTGTTTTTCTGACTTCACTGGTTCAGTTGGCCTCAGCCATACTGGGGATCTTGACACGGTCAAGCGCCTAGTCAGGCACCTGTGAACAGCAGCAGCTCCTAACAAGTGGCCCAGAGGTGTGGAGAGACAGCTGAGGTGAACGCTGGTGGTGATGTGTGCTCGTGGAGAGGAAGCTGTTCTGTGAGAGGATGGCAGGGTGGGCCTGCCCCTCTCAGGGAAGGGCTGCAGCGCTTCCTGGGGAGGCGACTGGTGTCAGCTGAGAGGCAGTGAAAGGCGGGGTGGGTTCAGTGCCTCCAGGGAGTGCTTCCACTGGCACAGTGACTGACATATCTCAAAGGTGATGGGCAGGGCTCAGGGGCGCCTGTGCTGTGAGGGAAGTGAGCACAGCCTTGGCTGCACTGGACCTTGGATCAGGAGGGGGTTCTGTAGTGGGGATAGTGTCCCCCAAGACCTAGTCTACCTGGAACCTCAAACGTGACCTTATGCTGTCTTTGCAGGTGTAATTAGTTAAGATGAAATCACCCTGAGTTTAGGTCTAACTCTGATATCTGATGTCTTTGAAAGACAGAGTTGGACAGACACAGAAACAAGTCGCGGGGTGTGGTAGCCTGCACCTGTAATCCCAGCACTTGGGAGGTTGAAGCAGGAGGATCTCCCCAAGTTTGAGGCCAGGCTGAACTATAGAGTGAATCTTGTTACAGACAGCCTCGAAAAGAGCCTGAGATTACAGCTGTGTATCTGCAAAAAAAGAGATGCCTGGGGCCACCAGAGCTGGGAGAGGCAAGGGCTGCACTCTCCCCTGGCCACCAGAGGAAGGGGGGCGTTGCTTGCTCTTGAGTTTAGACTTCCAGACTCCAAAAATGTAGGCGATCAGTTTTGCTTTTTTTTTCCTTTGTGGCATTGGAGATTGAACCCAGGACCTTAGTACTGAGCTACATCCCCAGCCCTTTTTGTTTTTTGTTGTTGTGTTGGGGGGTGCTCTGTGTCGTTTCGGCTGGCCTTGAGCTCACAGTGAGCCTCTTGCCTCAGCCTCCCAAGTGCTGGGATTATAGATTTGCGCCAGTTTCACTTTTGCTTTTAGCCTGGCAGTTGTGGTGCTTGGTCACCACGGCCCTGGGAAACTGACACTGTCCTGTAGTGGTCCCAAAGAAGAAATAAAAGGGCTGAGCTACCTTTGTGAGGGCTGAGGTAGGAGCTTTGCTCAAGGCAGCAGTTCTGGGTGCAACCAAAAAGCCGCTTCCAGGGGATGGGGATAAATGAGAGGTAGAAATTCTGGACCACGGCCCTGTTCTCTAGTCACTTTGGCTCTCTGATATATTTTTTTTTCTTCTTCTTTTTAAGACAGGGTCTCGCTGTGCAGTTCAGGCTGGCCGTGAGCTCACTTTGTAGCCTAGGCTGGTCTTGAACTTGCAACGATCCTCCTGCTTCAGCCTCCCAAGTGCTGATTTCAGGCGTTCGCCACCACTCCTGGCTGGCTCTCTGAGATTAGTCGTCCCAGAGTGCTAGCATCTCCAGGTTCCTAACCAAAGCAAACATGAATTTTCTCATATGCCTGTAATCGCAACACTCTGGGAAGCTGAGGCAGGAGGGTCCTGCCCAGTCTGGGCAGTTTAGTGACTCTTCATATCAAAATAAAAGAGAGAAAAAGGGCTGGGGATGTATCTCAGTGTGAAGGCCCTGATCTGATCTCCCAGTACTGAAGGGAAAAACAAGAGGTAATTACCCCTAGATGGAGAGGGCTTCAGTTACTCACCCCCCGACCCCCTACCAGGAGTCAAACTCACTACCTTGCGCTTGCCAGGCTGGCGCTGTGCCACTGAGCTAAATCCCTGGCCCCTCCAGTTACTTCTGTAAGTGAGAAATGTAGAGTGAATTGTAAATTTACTCTTTTGCACACAGTAAAAAATATGCATAGAGGGTGGGGAAGCTGCTGAGTTAAACCAGCAGAAACAGCCTGCTACACAGACAGATCTGTGAGACTGGTGCGTGGCACACAGTTTCATCCTAGCACTCAGCAGGCTGAGGCAGGAGGATCTCTGTCAGTTTGAGGGCAACCTGGGCTACAAAGTGAGTTCAAGGCCAGTCTCAACTACAAAGGGAGATCCAGTCTCAACATCCCCCATCCCCTCCAAAAAAAGATCTACAGCAGCTGCTGATTGCAGACATACTTTTGGCAGAGAAATTTAAAAAAAACCCTGAAAATTCTGAAGTCGAAAGATACAATAATAAAAATTAAGTAATCAAAGGAAGAGCAGATTAGACACAGCTGAAAATCTAGTGATCCAGAAGATAACTCAAAAGAAAATACTGGCAAGGAAGCTGAAGACCTATACATGGTAAGATGGTCTGGTTTGTGTTTCGTTGTCACAAGAGAGGGGATCGGAGAAAACTTTGCAGAAACAGTACTTGGAAGATTAGTGCCTGCGAAACCCACAGCTCATGGGAGGCACCACCCGGAGCCCATGCAAACCGCACCCTGCCGCTGGGTGGTCAGTCAGTGAAAACTGGAAGTGGGTGCAAGAGACCTGCCGGTGTCTCAGGCAGGTAAGGGCTCTCCAAGGAGCTTGTTCAGGGCACTGCTCAGAGATGCAGATGGCAGCCTGGCTTTGTGTCATAGAGCAACAGGAACCTTCAGAAGAGAAGCTGAAATACAGACCTTTTCAAGTAAACCAACACAGTGTTTTTGCCAGCAGACCCACGCTAAGGGAAACATGAAGGGTTTTCTGTTTGTTTTGGCTAAAGGAAAATGACCTCAGGTGAAAGTTGGAGTTGTTGGAGGTAAGGATGACAACAGAACGGGCAGAAAAAAAGAAAAAAAAAAAAAAAAAAAAAAAAAAAAAGAACGGGCAGAACATGTAAGCGGAAAAGACCAAGTGATTGTTGACTGTAAAAATGACCTCTGTTTTCTGGGTTTAAAGTGTGTACAGGGCTAGAACACAAGTCAGAAAGGGGGAAGGGGATTTAGTTCAGCGGCATAGCGCCTGCCTGGCAAGCGCAAGGTCGTGAGTTCGATTCCTGGTACCAGAAGAAAAACAAAAAAAACCCAAAAAAACACTCAGTCAGAAAGTGGGTATGTGGGGTAAAACTGTTCCTGGAAGAGGGAAAAGAATTGATTTGTGTTAGGCAAGCTGAGGACGTGTGGCAATATGTGTGGTGGCCACTGAAGCGATGGACCTCTTGATATCTCAGCTAAAATAATAAATCCTAAACCTGGAAGAATGCAAGAGAGGGGTGGAAATGGGACTTTGAACAAGTGGGCCAAAGCAGTCAGTAGTGAGACCCCTGGGTATCAGGAAGTGGGTGTACGTGCTTCAATTAGAAGACAGGATTGGATGGGATGTGAAGACATAACCTGAGTAGGCTGTTTAAAAGAGATATTTAAAACAAAGGAATGGAAAAAATATTATAAGAAATCTAACCAAAAGAAAGTCTAAAAAAAGAAAAGTGTAGCTATTTTAATATCAAAGTGGGCCAAGGCCAAGAAATATCAAATAAAGAAATGATAAAAGGTTAATTTCAATAGATTTGGCCTCTTTTTTTTTTTTTTTTTTGTACTGGGAATTGAACTCAGGACCTAGTGCTTGCCAGGCAGGCACTGTGTCATTGAGTTGCATCCCGGTTAATTTCAATACAGTAATAAGTGTAAGGAGCTACTACTGTAATGGAAATAAAAAATTCATAATCATAGTGGGATGTTTGCACACACATGTCCCAGATGCAGTACTGGGGACTGAACCCAGACTCATTCCCATCCTTTTTATTTAGAGACAGAGTCTCTAAATCACTGAGTTGTTCAGGCTAGGCTTGAACTCGAGATTCTCCTGCCTCAGCCTCCTGGAGTGCTTTGATGATGGGCGTCTCCCCTTTCCCATGTCCAGCTGTAATATTTGGTTGTTGTGTCTCTGTAGTTTCTTAACTGGGAATAGTGTCCTCCACTCATGTCCCGCTGTAATATTTGGTTGTTGTGTTCATGTTCCCCATGTCCAGCTGTAATATTTGGTTGTTGTGTCTCTGTAGTTTCTTAACTGGGAATAGCGTCCTCCACTCACCTTCTTCCTCCTGTAAATCATCTTTTTTCTTTTTGGTATTGTTTTAAAGAGATAGGTTCTTGCTATGTAGTTCAGACTGACCTTGAACTCACACTGTAGCCCAGGCTGACCTTAAACTTACAAGGATTCTCCAGCCTCAGCCTCCCCAGCCTGGACTATAGGTTCATCCTGCCACACCCCGCTTAACATCAGCTTTTTGAAGGGACAAGGGCAGTTGTCAAATCTCATTGTGGATTTATGGATGATTGTTTCTTCACTGTTCCTTTTTCATTGTTCTTTATCTTCTATTTCCTTTTTTTTTTGGTTTTTGGTTTTTCTCCAGTACCAGGAACCGAACTCACGACCTTGCGCTTGCCAGGCAGGCGCTTTGCCGCTAAGCTAAATCCCCAGCCCCTATCTTCTATTTCCTATACATTGGAAGTGAGAGGTCTTGGAGGTCAGACTGTACTCAGGCTGGTATTTTGGGCACATCTGGATGAGGATGCTTTTGTCCAGTGTCATCCTGCAGGAGGCATGTCCTGTCAGCATGTCCTCTGCAGCGTCGTCCCGTGGAGCACGTGCAATCCTGGATTCCTCCTCTGCGGTGAGAGGGCACGTGTGAGATGAATC
Organism: Chinchilla lanigera; assembly: GCF_000276665.1. Classification (NCBI taxonomy): domain Eukaryota; kingdom Metazoa; phylum Chordata; class Mammalia; order Rodentia; family Chinchillidae; genus Chinchilla; species Chinchilla lanigera. The sequence continues at coordinate 2,828,564 of NW_004955453.1, read as the reverse complement.
CTGTGCACTGTGTGGCCTAGCCTTGACCCCAAGAACCTTTACCAAATGGTTTCAGCTTTCACTTGATCTTAGCCAAAAGGCCAAGAAGGGGTGGTTTCAGCTTTCATAGTACTTGAATCCATTTTATTATGAACTTGCAAAATAGCTTCCTCTCCCATTCTGTCATTCTTTCACAGTTACCTGCTGGTTTCTGAAAAGCTGTTTTCCTCTGGGGAACAACTATGTTCTCCCTAAATAGGCAGGGTGATGGCTGGATTCTCTCCCTTTAGTTATGGGTTATCAAAGTGAGGGTTTGGTGGAAGTCTCCCCCCCCCCCCCCCAGGAGGCCAGCGTTTCCTTCCTTTCTTTCCCTGTTTCTGTCACCTGGGTTCATGACTGCTTTCATTCAGCCTGTCATTCTTTTGGTCTCAGGGCCACCCCCATTTTCCCAGTGGAGCCCCTTTGCGCTGGCTGTCTGGTCTTTGAGGGCTTGCTTGTGTGTTGGGCCTGGTCTTCATCTTCAGGATGGAGCCCCAGAGCTGGCGTCTTGGGGCAGAGGGGGTGTGCTTGTGGGGGCATGGCACTGTTGTTCTTCCTCCTGTGGGTTAGGCGGCCAGGTCTTTGCTCTTCTTTTTGGATTCGATTAGCTTTAGAGTTGTACCAGGCTCCTAAATGAGCGGGCAGCATTTTGTGTATTAGGAAAGGGGAGGTCTTCTCTGCCATTTGAACTGTCTTTGTTTTGGTTTGGGCTGTTCCCAGCATTTGCAGGTTAGATGATCCTTTCTCTCAGCACTTTGCCCATGAACTTTTCTCATGGTCATTCCTCCCCTCTCGCCAGCAGCCTCTCAGTTTTGTTATTTTGCTGCCAGTGATGCTTTTTGTTTTGTGCACTTTTCCCTTTAGCTCCTTCCAGTTGGATTTTCATTTCTGCTGTCATGATGATTTTTACGTCGTTTTCAAATCTTGACTTGTATCTTAGCTTGTTGTCTTTTAATTTTTTTTTTGGTTTTTTT
>NW_004955453.1:2824830-2825863 GCF_000276665.1 Chinchilla lanigera | reverse complement strand
CAACGATCCTCCTGTCTCAGCCTCCCAAGTGCTGGGATTACAGGAGTGTGCTACCATGCCCGGCTTAACCCCCCTCCTTTTTTAAAAAAGGTTTTGAGACGGTGTTGCTAAGTTGCCCAGGCTGGTCTTGAATTTGTGATTGTCCTCCCTCAGCTCCCAAGTGCTGGGATTCCAGGCAGGCCCTCCCTCCTTGGTTGCCTTTTGTTAGTGAGTTGTAAGAGCTGTTCACATATTCCAGACACTAGACCCTTATCAGTACATGCTTTTGCAAATGTTCTCTCCTATTCTCTCTTAAAAATGTCCTTTGAGGCACAAAAGTTTTCCATTTTAATGAAGTCCAGTTTAACCGGTTTTTTCCTTTGGTTGCTTGTACTTCTGGTGTCATGTTTAAAAAACCATCGCCAAACCCAAGGTCAGGAAGATACACTCCTATGTTCTTGTAGGTCAGCTCTTCTAGTTAGCTGATCTATCTTATTTGTTGTATGTGATTTGTCTGTGGCCTTTTTTTTTTTCTTTTTGGTACCGGGAATTGAACTCAGGACCTTGTACTTACCAGGCAGGCGCTGTACCCCTGAATTATATCCCCAGCCCCTGTTGTGTGTGGCCTGAAGTAAAGTTCCAGCATTGTTCTCCTAATGTGTGGGTATTCTCTTATCCCAGCACTGGTTGTTCCAGAGGGCCACTCTTTTCAACTGTAATCTGCCTCTCAGGGTCATCAAATACTTACATGGCCCTGTCTTACTATTTTTTCCTTGAGACGGGGTTTTGCTATGTAGCCCATGTTGGCCTTGAACTCACAGTGTAGCTCAGGCTGGCCTCAAGCCCACTGTGATTCTCCTGCCACAGCCTTCCAAGTGCTGGGGTCATAGACGTGTACCACCATGCCCAACTTCTGTAGTTTTTTTTTTTTTTTTTTGTCATTTTGAGACAGAGTCTCGCTATGCAGTCCAGGCTGGCCTTGAGCTCACTTTGTAGCTCAGGCTGGTCTTGAACTTACAACAGTCCTCCTGCCTCAGCCTCCCGAGTGCTGAGA
>NW_004955453.1:2818778-2820310 GCF_000276665.1 Chinchilla lanigera | reverse complement strand
CCCCCCCCGCCCCCGTACCGGGAATTGAACTCACGACCTTGCGCTTGCCAGGCAGGCGCTGTGCCGCTAAGCTAAATCCCCAGCCCCTTGTCTTTTAATTTCATCCTGTTCCCGTTTTTGTGCTTCATGTCCTTTAAAAATGTCTAATTTTGCCCGGCGTATAGCTCAGTGGCACAAGCACTTGCCTGGCAAGTGTAAGGTCCTGAGTTTGACCTCTGGTACCAAAAACAAAAAATGTCTAATTTTAATTTTTTAAATAGAGGCAGTGTCTGGATCTTAGTAATGACAAGAAGCCCATACAGAATTATTTCAGACTTATGCTCGTTCTTTATGGTTTTTATGTGTTGTGGTGGGTACAGGTGCTCTACCATTGAATTACATCCCCTGTCCTTTCAAAATTTATTTTGAGACAGTCTTGCTGCATTGCCCAGGCTGTCCTCAAACTTGGGATCCTCCTGCCTAAGCCTCTGAGTAGCTGGGATTACAGGTGGCATAGTTTCCTTCTGTCCCTGCCTTTTTTGCTTTGATTGGTCTTTGACTGGCGCTTGCTAGTCTGGGTCTGAACTCTCATGCGTTTTGTGTGTGGCTGCTGGAAGAAACCCCAGGGCCCTTGGGATTGGCCCTCACCTTGCCAGTCTGGTGCCTGAGTGGTGGATGGACAGTGGCCCCGTTTTCTGTGTTCTTCTGTGTAGGCCAAGGGTCCCTAAGGAGTGTGTCGAGGTCATCTCTGACTGGCACTGTCAGCTGCATCCGAGGGTGAAGCATGTCTGGGTCCTGGCTGCGCTGGCAAGCTATCCCCTGCTTCCAGCCCTTGCTAAATGGTGCTTTGTACTTGTGGAAGGATGGAAGAGGGCCCCTGTTTTTCTCTCTTTCCCTCTATTTTTCTTTCTCTTTCCCATCGTGTGGTCAGTCTTTCCCCTCCTCCAGCCCCTGGCCCTGGGAGCCTACTTTCTGTCCCTGTGGACTTGCTTGCCCTGAACATTTCATGGAGGTGGAGTTGTGCCTGGCATTCTCACTCAGCATCCTGCTTTCAGGGTTCATCCTGGTTGTGTCTTTCCAGGACTTGGTTCTTTCTCATGGTTGGATGGTATTCCATTGTGTAGCTGTGCCACATTTTGTTTAGTGATTAGCAGTTCACCTGTTGATAGACATTTGACTAGCTTCTCCTTTTTGGCTGTTTTGAGTAGAGCTGCTTTGAATGTTCACGTACAAATAATTGTTTAAATATCTGTTTTCAGTTCTTTTGGGTATGTATCAGTGAGTGGAACTACTACATAGTTGAGTGTTTACCTTACTGAGGAACTTCCAATTGTTCCACTATGGCTGGGTGATTCTCTGTTCTCTCCAGTATATGAGGATTGTAATTTTTCCACATTTTCCAATACTTTCCATTTATTTTGAGTATGCATTTCTTTAATAATTAATGATGTTGAGGCACCTTTTCATGGGTGTGTTGTTCATTTGTGTATCTTTGGAAAAATGTCTGTTCAGTTCCTTTGCCCATTTGGGTTGCCTTTTTTTTTTTTTTTTTG
>NW_004955453.1:2812511-2818678 GCF_000276665.1 Chinchilla lanigera | reverse complement strand
TTTTTTGGTTTTTCTCCGGTACCGGGAACCGAACTCACGACCTTGCGCTTGCCAGGCAGGCGCTTTGCCGCTGAGCTAAATCCCCAGCCCCTTAAGGGCCATTTGTACTTGTTTCTGTGAGACATTTGTTTATATTTTTTGCTCAGGTTGTTAATCTGTTCTTAAGTTTTAGAGCTCTTTATTAGTGATGTTAGCCCTTCCCATATTTTGTAAACAGTTCCCCAGCACTGCCTGGGGTGGCTGAGCTAAAGGAGACTGCCAGGTGTTCAGAGCTCAGCAGGAGGCAGCCTTCCTTATCATGGAGGCTCCTGTTTGACCTGGGTCCTGAGCGTACTAGTTTTCAGCTGGGAGAGGAGTTGCTGAGGATTCCCAGGCAGAACACAGAGTATGGTACGTGAGGGAGTAGTAAGGTGTGAGAGGCTGGCAGGTGGAGAGGAGCCTGCAGGATCCTCGAGCTTATGGTCCATCACCTCGGTGTGTCTCAGTGGGTTCTGATCCCACTGCAGGGGTGGGCGAGGCCAGTGTTTCTGGGGCCTTCCAGGTGCTGGTGGCAGGTGGCACTGTGGGAGGCAGTGCTGACCCCGGCCAGCTCCTGTCAGACTGCAGCTCCTGGGGTCCTGGGCATGGAGTGGAGCAGTACCCACATCTTAACTTGCACTCTCAGGTTCTCATGCAGGGGTCAGGGTCACACTCAGAGAAACACCAGGGCAAGAGACAGGAGCTCCGAGTGGAGCTTGAGGTGGGGACAGGCAGAGTCTTCAGTAGTTACCAAGCAAAATGGGTGACACTGCTTTGCCAGCTGAGAGTGAGAAGAGACCTGAGTGCCCGGTTCTTCTGTGAGCTTTGTGATCTGGTTAGCACTAAGGAGGATACACATGGGGTGGGGACAGTTTGAGAGTGAGGGCCAATGAAGACAGTGGTTTGAGATGACATTTCAAGTGTGGAACCCTTGACCCTGAGGACACCAGCATTTCGTACCAGATAAGAGAGTGACCCTTTTCAGACAACAGGATCCAGGCTTGCTACCTCTTGGCCTCAGTGCGGCTGCTTAGCACTAGGTTTCGTGACCATGTTCAAGGCAGAAAAGAAGAGAAAGGTGGAGTTGAAGCACCCATGTTCTCTGATTGCAGTAAAATAGCTTGCCCTCCTCCCCACCCCAGCAGCACTTCTGCTTAGGTCAGTTTGACCCACCTGGACTGAGGAGTTGGTGGTTAGCACCGAGATGAAGGGTGGCTGGACCACCAACACCCCACTGAGAATTGGGACTTGAGGTCCTCATAGCAGGGAGGCGATTAGTGTGGGCGTGGGTGTGACTGTTAACCGGGTCACACCACAGGAAGGGAAGTGCCCCATAGAGGGGACGTGGCTGTGAACGTAGATGAAGGGCAGGCTTTAGGCAGCTTTGGGAGATCTGGGTGTTATATTTTTGGGGCTTCTTTCCTGGTTCCATGCTGCCTGCCTCACACTAATAGGGATAAGAATGAGGTGTCTTCCTTGTTTCAGTGGAAACTTTAATGGCATAAGGGCTTTGGGATGCGGTCACTTTTAATCTTGGTGACACTGGAGGAAGAGAATGAAAGTAGTGGCAAAGAGGAAATTGAGTTCTGTTGACTGGTAAGAAAGAATGGTTGATCTGCTGGGTGTGGTGTCATGCGTGTATAATCAGAAGGCTGAGGCAGGAAGATCACTTGAAGATTACTTGAGGCCAGTCTGGGCAGCATAGTCTCAAGACCTCGTCTCAAGGAAAACAAGAAATTAAAAGAAGGAATGCCCCTTTTTCCATGAGTTGGTATTTTAGGGGGTCTTTGGAAGAGACCCTCTGTGGGATCCTTTGTTAAGCTGGCAGTGCTAGGTGTAGAACCAGGCTCTATGGAGTTGAGAGGAATTCCCCTTCTCAGCAGTGCCCATGGAAACCCTGATTGTCCTTCATGATTTGAAGCCTCCTGCCCAATGGGAGGCCACAGAGCCCCGGGGCCTGACCTCCGTGGCTCCTGATGGGCTGGGATAGGACCAGCTTTCGGGTGGGCTGCAGGTGGTTCTGGACCAGACAGGTTCATGGATGTGTTTGCGCAGGTGAACAGTTTACCTTTGTCCCTGTGATCTACATCTGAGTTAGTGGGAAGCTTTTGTGCTGTTTACCAGCCTTGTGGCATTGAGAGAGTTTAATTTTTTTTTTTTTTTTGGTCTGTTTGAGACAAGGTCTCTCTATGCAGTTCAGGCTGGCCTTGAGCTCACTTTGTAGCTCAGGCTGGTCTTGAACTTACAACAGTCCTCCTGCCTCAGCCTCCCGAGTGCTGAGATTACAGGTGTGCGCCACCATGCCCTGCTTCTGTAGTATTTAGAACCAGTGGAAGCTTTCCAGCACTGGTTGGTCATGGTGACCACTTTGCTGGGACTCAGTGGAGTTTTTAATTAGAATGTTCTTACCCATGGTTAGTACCATCTAAAAGGTTTAGGGGGAATTCTCAGCACTTCACTTTTTATAGGCCTCTTCTCCTTTTCACATTTGAGAGTAAAGACTTGATTCATTTCTTCCTGCAGTTTGGTAAAATTTGAAACCATGCTCATCTCAGGAGATCCCCGCTTGTGTGCCAGAGTGTGTTTGAACTTGGGCAAAGATGACTCTAAGGCTCAGCTTGGTTGAGGGAAGACTGCAAAGTGTTCTTTGTCTCTGTGAGGCTTTAAGAGGCCAAGTAAAACTCAGGCTTTCAAAACTGAGGTCTGATTGTCTGCATATTTTTCTTGTCTATTAGTCAAAATTGCTTAAGTGTATTTTTATACCTAAACTAGTATTTTGTATGAGCTGGAATTTTGCTGTTTATAGAAACCCCTTGGTGTGTGAATAACTTCAACGAAGTGCATATTCTTGACCCCTAATTCCACTGTTGGGACCCTGTCCTTGGGAAGTAATACTAAATATGGAAAGAGGCATCAGGGACAGCATGTTGGTTACACTGTTAAATATCACAAGTTGTGAACAGGGTGGGCTGTAGTTCAACAGTAGAGCATGTGCTTAGCACGAGCAAGGCCCCTGGGTTCCTTTACAGCCAGCAAAAACAAAGTGCAAGTTGCATACAGCTCAGGGTCCAAGTTCAGGTTAGGAAAGTCTCACCAGACTTCTCCATGGACTGACCCATGGGCTGACGGTGACAGCTGAGCAGCAGCAGGACCGGCCTGGGTCCTGTGTGTGCACAGACTGTAGGATTTCACTTTTGCCACTGTGTGATGGAGGCCGAGGCTGGGGGTCCAGGTCACATGCTGGAGAGGGGTCGGGGCCGAGACAAGCCTGCTGCCTGACCTGCCTGACCTGCCTGGCGCAGCCTGCTGCCCAGGTAATTGAGGAAAACAGGAGCCCAGACAGTGCTTCCTGTGGTTGGGGAAACAAAGAGGCCCAACTGTGTTTACAGAGTGCATTTCAGCTATGTGCAAAGCCCCAGGCGGAGGAGGGATGACAGGAAGTTTCCAAAATGCTGCTGGGGTTCATGTTGGGTAGTGGGTTGGCATTATTTTTACTTTACGTCTGCTTTCCTGCATTTTTCTGAAATGAGCATGTTGATGCTGGGTGTGGTGTTGCACGACTGTAATCCCAGCACTCGGGAGGCTGAGGCAGGCGGATTGTTGCAAGTTCGAGACTAGCTTGGGCTAAAAAGTGAGTTCAAGGCCAGTCTGAACTGCATAGTGAGACCCTAGCTCAAAAAGGCAAAAAAAAAAAAAAAAAAAAAAAAAAAAAGAAAAGAAATGAGCATGTTGTTTTACACTGAAGAGAGTGCACCCACAATCATGCTCTCTCTCCTTCGCTGAGGATCCTGGGAGTGCACATGCTGAGCCTGCACTCGGGGCTGGGAGGCAGGTCTGGTGCAGAAGGCGGTGAAGCCTGCCTCAGCCTCTGTGGAGCGTTCTCAAACAGGCCCGAAGCTGACAGCACTGTTGGATCAAAACAGATTGACTGTAAGGAGCCAAATGTAAGAAAGCCACAACTTGCAAAAACTTGGGGTTTAAATTTCAAGATATGCTAATAAATGTGTACATAGTGTGGAACAACTTAGTTATGTTGCCCTTTTTTAAAACTTCTAGCTCTTGTGTTGAAAATAAATCTAAACTTAGCTAAGCAGAGTTATTTTAGCAGACAGACATCCAAGCCATTTGGTCTGCTGACACTCAGTTTTCTCTTAGATAGTTCTTAACTATTACACCAGCGTCCTTCAGCCACTGAAGAAATAGAATAGGTTGTAGAGAAATCAAACAAGGCAAAAGAAGATGAATCAAAAGTGTGGTTTGGGAAAGCAGGTTACCCAGTGATGATGTGTGTAGTGTACCGTGCCCTCTCCTTTGTCAGGGGCACACAGACACCAACTGGAAGGGTGTTGCCCGAGAGGGGAGTAGAAGGTGTTCCAGCCGCAGACAGGTGCCCCAGAGCTGGGCTTTATTCCCAGCTAAGGCCTGCGTGGCTGAGCTGGCTGAGCACGTGCAGGGCAGCAGGGTCTGAGCACTGACAGTGCCGCTGCCTTGTACAGGTTTTCTGCAGCACTGGTGCTTTCAGAGGTAGGATCAAGGCTCAGGAACCAGTTAGAGCTGTTTCAGGTCTGTGTGTGTCTCCTTGGCCTCTCATGGCTTTATGGAAATTTCCAAGCAGACGTGATGGAGAGAGAGGTCGGTTGGATCAGGGTGTGTCTGTGTCGCCCACCTTTCTTAGGGCATGTTGAAGCAGATTCTGTGGTGCTGGCTACTTTACCAAGAACCCCTCTGCCCAAGTGCAGCTGCCTGAGAGGTCCAGGGTCCTGTCCCTTTCCTCAGCACATTCCCAGCAGTGCTTGGCACTCGAGTGTTCAATAAATATTTGCTGAAATGCGGTGACTTCATTCCTCGGCTCTGTGGGAATGGGTTTTATCCTGCAGGTTTCCTAGCACTGAGCGAGGCCTTCCCACCCTGCTGGCCCACAAGCAGGGTGTCTTTGGGATGTCATTGCTGCTGGTTATGATTTGCCCATTGGTGTAGGACCGCTGGGCTGTGCCTCCCTGTGTGCACATTTGTGTGTAAATTCACGGCAGGAAAAGTAGGAGGATAGTTTTGGCTGTAGTTTAATCTGAGCCTGTGAAAATAAACATATGAAAAGCAAATCTTTCCCAAACAGAGAGAATTGAAATCGGACAGACCTGGGTTTGTGTCTCAGGCCTATGGCTTCTCTGTAGCTGCTGGGCGAGTAGTGATCGTTCACAGGTGGGGCGGCTGACAGGAAGTGCAGATTTTAACGGTGCGCCTGACTCCTTGTGGGCTCTCTGTGTGTGCTGCCACTGCCCTTCTTCTTGCCAGGTTCCTAGGCTGTGGGATCATTGGCCGTGTCTCCCTTGGGACAGTCCTGGTGGGAACTAACCAGTCACTCTCTGGCCCAGGCAGGCTGGGGCGCTGAGGCCAAGGAGCTTCCGAGGCCGCCCTGCAGTGCTGCTGAGGCCCCTGTCCCAGTGTCCCGCCCCAGGTGACCATTTAGTAGTTTTTCTTATTTTGGTTTACCCTTCTGTTGTTCCTTTTTGAACTTTAAGAATGTTCAGGTTTATTCTCTTTTCTCTCACATACACATACACCCTCCTGTTCTGAGCTGCTCTTCTCTTTTTTGCCTTGTGGTGCTGGGGATGGAACCCAGGGCCTCACCCATGTTAGGCAAGCACTGTACCAGGGAGCCACACCAAGCCTGCATCTTTCTGTCTACCCGCTGTCATCTGGAGACTGTGTCACAGCTTACCAGGTGGTCTTCATCGCCCTTTTTGTTCCTCCTGTGGTTATGAGTTATTCTATTTTTTTTTTAACGTGCCATAGTTTATTCAATGCCTGTTGATGGGCATTTGGGTTATTTTTCATGTTTTGCTGTAGCAGTTAGCAAATAGCCTTGTGCAAAGCTTATTGTGTATTTTGCCAGGGTGTCTTTGGGGCTGGGTCCCTGGGATGCGCTTGCTGGGCTGAGGGGTAAATGTGGGTATGATCTTACTTTGTTTTGTATTTAGGTCTAACTGATGGTGAGGATAGTAGTTTAGTTTTAACTAGTTTTTCTCCTACGATGAGCTAGGTTGAACATCTTTTTATGTGTTTAAGGGCCATTTGTTTGTTTGTTCTTTTTTGGTTTTTCTCCGGTACCGGGAACCGAACTCACGACCTTGCGCTTGCCAGGCAGGCGC
>NW_004955453.1:2782084-2812411 GCF_000276665.1 Chinchilla lanigera | reverse complement strand
TTTTTTTTTTTGGTCTGTTTGAGACAAGGTCTCTCTATGCAGTTCAGGCTGGCCTTGAGCTCACTTTGTAGCCCAGGCTGGTCTTGAACTCACAAGGATCCTCCTGCCTCAGCCTCCCAAGGGCTGGGATTACAGGCGTGTGCCACCACGCCTGGCCCTGAGAGTTTAATTTTTATGCCTCAGTTTCTTGACCTAAAAAAATGGAGATATTACTGCAGGTTGAGTATCCCTCATCAGAAATACCTAAGGCCAAAAGTGCTTCAAATTTGAAAGTTTTTCAAATGTTGGAATATTTGCATAGGCTTTCCTAGTTTGAGTATCCTCAGTCTGAAAATATGAAAAGTGACATACTTCAAAATCTATGTCACATGCCCCTGCATGTGTTTTTAATCTTGAAAAAAACCCCTAAAAAACCCCCAACAACAACAATAACAACAACAAAATCTAAACTGTTTTGGATATTGTGTGAGGGTGCAAAAGGTTTGAATTTCGGGGTTTTCTGGATTTGGGTTTCTGAGCTGGTGACACTCAGCCTATACCCACCTTCCATGGTGGGCGAGGATTACAAGGGGAAAGCGGCAGGTGTGTGTGGTAGATGTGGGGGTTAGGCCCCTGCATGTGTTGGGTGTGCCTTTTTGAGATGAACAAATGATTGTGTTTCCAGTTTGTGAGTAATGGTACTTATATTTTATTTTATTTTTTTGTCTTTTCGAGACAGGGTCTTGGTATGCAGTTCAGGCTGGCCTCGAGCTCACTTTGTAGCCCAGGCTGGTCTCAAACTCGCAACGATCCTCCTGCCTTAGCCTCCCGAGTGCTGGGTTACGGGCGTGAGCCACCACGCCTGGCTAGTAATGGTACTTGTAAACTATGAACTGTAGGAGAAGCTTTGAGGTTGGAGTCAGGAGGCTGTGCCATTTCATTTGTGATTTGTCATTAACCATTTACTCTTAGACAAATTACTCAGGCTCTCTGTTGGCCGGTAGTCTTATTTGTTAATTAGCTGTAATATTAGTATCTGATTCATAGATCACAAGTGTCTATTACAAAAAATGCTTATGAAAGTTTGAGATTATAGGTGAATTTGTAATACTAAGTTTTACTAGCTTCTTGCTTTGGAAAATTGTGATAATCCTTTTGTGTATTAATTTTTGTTTTTTGAGACAGGTTCTCACTGTGTGATCCAGGATGGTCTTAAACTCACTGTGGAGCCCAGGCTGGCCTCAAACTCACATCAGTCCTCCGTCCCTAGTGCTGAGATTACAGGTGTGCACCACCACGCCCAGCCTGTGTCTTAATTTCTTATGTAAATTCACTATGGTGAACTTGGGTGTGTTGCTTAACACTGGAGTTTAATGGGAGTTGTTGAAGGATTAAGATTTGCCAGATTTTCACTCCTTTCTTCTTTTAGTCTGCTCCCTCTACCCCATTTCCAGCCTGTCCGTCCATAGCCCCTAGGCTTGGGCCACCCTGCCCTATAGGAGGGGCTGTCCTTCGTTGCCCCTGGGCTGTCTCACTAGTTGGCTGTTTGCAGCTGTATTTCATGTCTTTTTAGCAGGGATATGGGAATTTTCAAACTTAGAAGCCCGGGATGCTGTTAGTCAGAGATTGTGCTTCTACCCTTTCACTGATTAGCTCTGTTTCCCCTCCATCATTTTACATCAGAATAGTGCGTGTCGGAGCACCAGTGTGTGGCCACGTGCCTGTGGCAGGCTGTGCACCTCTGAGGAGTTGTGATCCCACCTGCTCTCTGGTGATTTGTTTTTCCCTTTCTCTGTCCTGAGAGGTCCTTGTGTGCTCTGGTTGCTGGTCTGGCAGTAGCTGTCGGACATGCCATTGCTCCCCAGCCACGGGTTTGCTTTGCTTTACTTTCTTCCCAAAGTGTCTCTGAGGGGTGGAAGTTCTCAGTTGTAGTGCACTGAATTTAGCACAATATCTCATGATTACAGGTGTGTACCACCATGCCTGGCTTGAGTACTTTTTTTGAGACAGAATCTATGTAGTCCAAGCTGGCCTTGAACTTACTATGTAGCCCAGGCTGGCCTCAAACTCACAACGATTCTCTTGCCTCAGCCTCCTGAGTGCCGGGATTGCAGGCATGTGCCACCATGCCCTGCACAATGAGTACTTAACAGGAAGAAAAGTCACAAAAACAAAATACTGAGTTTTTCAGTTTTTTTGAGTGTTCATAAGAAGGTATCAAATATTTCACCATTGACTGGTGTTTGGTGTACAAATCCTTAAAAAGAACATCAGAAATACATTCCTGTATGAACTACAATGAACATACCAGTTGCACTCTATCTTTACTTCATTTATCACACCTAAGGCAGTCTGTGCACGTGACAGCAGCATGTTCTATACACACGCGTTGCTTACACTGATAGCACATGTCTTTTGTTTTTCTGGCCTTTTTGTAGGACATACTTGAGATCTCAGTGGTCTTGTTTTGTCAGGAGGTTCTTGTTATATTATATAATATATAGTTACTAGGAACATAAAATATCAATAAAATTATTAAATTCTTAATATGTATCGTGCATTTAGAATAGACATGAACATTTTCACGTGAGCTGTGTGCTTTCTTTTTTTTTTTTTTTTTTTTTGGTTTTTCTCCGGTACCGGGAATCGAACTCACAACCTTGCGCATGCCAGGCAGGCGCTTTTTGCCGCTGAGCTAAATCCCCAGCCCCCTGTGTGCTTTCTTACAAAACCTAAAAGATAGCGTCAGAAATAAATTCCTATATGAACTACAGTGAAAATATAGAACCAATAGAACTCTACTACAAAAATAAGCTTTGCTTCAACTGTCACACCCAGGCAGTCTTCACACATGACAACTGTATATTCTATACACAAGGATCGCTTACACTGATAGCACGTATGTTTTGTTTTGTTGTATTTTCTTGTAGAGCACAGTTAACATCTTTTTTGTTTTCTTGTTGTTGTAGTAGGTTTTTGTGAGGCTGCACCCGCCTGTTCACCTGTCAGCTCACCAGTGTGCTCCGCAGTGTTTTTGTGTAGTTCCCTGGGCCGAAACATTTTGTTTTTCCTCTGCTATAAATGATCTTTTAGGAGCTCCAGTCCTAATCCTCTTAAGAAAATTTCCCTGTGATATTTTACACTTGTTATTGTCTTTGTAAACTGTCAAACTATTAGTGCCACACGTTTCGGATAGAGTAAAACGCAACCATTGGCCCATGCTTTGTGTTTCAAGTGACATCATAGTTGCTGCACAACTCATCAAAAACATCTACTCCTTTGGTTTTATTGTTGAAAGTTTCCATTCAGGCTTCCATTTTGTCAAGGTTTCTCTATCAATATTTCCATTATGGTGAGACATTGACATTAGCAGTACCAGTTTGTTCTTCTTTGCCATCTATGAGGCCAATGTTATATCTTTCTGAAATCTAAAAACTGTACTGTAAAGTTCTCTGTTTTAAATTGCAGCATTTCACTTGGAATTTCTGGTGTACAAAGTTCCTGTGTGTAGTTGTCTGCTGGTCCACTTGTGCTCTGTTAGCAAATATAGCATCAGTTGGAAACTGGTGAACCAGTTGTCAAATGTCACGTTCCGATTAGTTTGGGAGATGGGGGTAACAATTCTGCCCATGTTATATCAATAAGGACTTGATGGATGGGTTCTAGGATAAATGTCTAAATTGAAAGCAAAATAAGTCTTCACATTTACAAGGGCATACATTTTTATGCCATATTTTGACCCATTGCTTTTCCATAAGTCTTTTTTTTTTTTTGGGTTTTTTGACACAGGGTCTCATTATGCAGTCTAGGCTGATCTTGAACTTACTTTGTAGCCCACACTGGCCTCAAGCTCACAGCAGTCCTTCTGCTCAGCCTCCTGAGTGCTGGGATTACAGTTCTGCACCGTCATGCCTGGCTGTATAAGTCTTACCTTCCTCAGCTGGTCATAAGAAGTCTGTGCTAAGTATAGCAGACACATGAATGCTTTCAGTTCAGCTAGTAAGGTGTCGTAATAAATACATTTTTGAATATGGCGACTGATGCATGCAGAGCATTTTACTTGCGTTATTCAGCCTTTGTGTATCTCACAGCATCTTGTAACATTTCATCTGTTACAATTTCCAACACTGAATGGCAGTGCTGGCATTCTGTCTAATATTTTTCACCCCTGCTAACACTCGCACTATACTTTTGGATCTAGTGCTAACATTGGATCAGTCCATTTGGTCCTGTCACCATTTTACAACATTTTTACTAGTCAGTTATGTACGCATGTTGCTGTTTTTTTCATCATCTGAATCAAGGAGGTCTGCATTCGATTCTTGCTCCATTTCACTGTCACAGGAACTTTAGATCACGTGGCCAACATCAAAGTCGTCATTGTCGTCATCATCATCATCATCATCATCACCCACCCACACCACTTTGCTGTTATGAGAGCATGTATTTTAACGTAATGGATCATCTTCATCACTCATGCATGAGTAATCTGATGATTCACTTTTGACCTCCTCCAAAACTTACACATCTGTTTTTTCATGTGCCATTGTCCTAAATTGGGCTACTTCTATCAGAAAGATCAAAAGAAGACTTTTTAAAAATTAAATCCTGGAGTAGTGTGGGTCTATTGGACCCTCTGTGATGCTCGGGTAAACATAGAGAACCAGTTAGATGGCGCATAAAGGTGGGTCTGAATCCCATTTTGACACCTCTGCACATGTGCACATTCCTTGCTGTTCATCATACCTAGTGGGTAAATACATAGATTGCTTCCTGTATCCCTCAGGGAAAGATATCAGATGTACAGCTGGCTCCTATTGCACTAAAGATTTACAGTAGAAAAGTAAAGGATGGGCCCACTGAACTCAGTCTTACTTTCTTTTCTTTTCTTTTTTTTTTTTCTAGAGACACGGTCTTGTTATGCAGTTCAGGCTGGCCTTGAACTCACTTTGTAGCCCAGGCTGGCCTCGAACTCCCAATGATCCTCCTGCCTCAGCCTCCCGAGTGCTGGGATTACAGGTGTGAACCACCACGCCTGGCCTTCTTTTTTCTTTTTTTGTTTTTTTTTCTGGTACTGGGAATCGAACTCATGACCTTGCGCTTGCCAGGCAGGTGCTGTGCCACTGAGCTAAATCCCCAGCCCCTTATTTTCTTTTTTTCCAAACATATTTAAGATTCCTTTCTCAATTCCAGTCATAAAGAAATGCTTCTTTCTGGGCCTGGTGGCACATGTGTGTGATCCCAGTACTCAGGAGGCTGAGGCAGGGGAATTGCTTGTGAGTTTGAAGCCATCTTGAACTACACAGTGAGTTCAAGGCCAGCCTTGAAAACAGAGGGAGACCTTATCTTGGAAAAAAAAAAAAAGAGCTTCTATATTGTCTGCTGAAAATTTAAAATGTTGCCTTTTGAATGATGTCCAGAATCTGTCCAAAACTCCCTTGTGCTTCTCGTGCCCAAGGTAAGGACCTGGTTGGTCTCTCCTGACCCTGTCCATCCAGCAGTCCCTCCTTGGGGTCTGCATGGGCTCCTCTGTCACACACCGGCTTCCAGGCTGCCGAGGTCTGTTTCTTGGCTATCTTGGCTCCCCAAATTCTACTTCTGGCAATTTGCTGTAAGTTGGGATGCAGGGGAGGCTGGGGATGAGCACCTGAAGGTGCTTGTGTTAACATGTGCGTACTGTGAATGCACATAGGTGAGAAGTTAAGCGTGCAGGTCAGAAACCCTGCCATCTCTGCTTCCACCTTTTGCTTTGGGTCATCCCGGTGTGATTTCCATGGCTTGAGCCTTGTCCACCGCTCGGTCTGCTGGGGTGGGCATCTGGTGGCCTTCTAGGCCTCATTTGCCACTTCAAGGCTCTGCCTGATAGCCCTGATGCCACCTTCTCAGTGTGCGCCCTCTCCTAGTGTCTGCCACTTTCTTGTCACTGTCCTTTCTTCCTCTCCTCCTCCTTTGGCTCCTGAGCCAGAGCCAGTGCGGTCCCCAGTCCTGGCTTCCCTGCCCCCTCTCTCCTCGATAGGGGACCTTGTACGGGCAACTCCTTTGGGGAACGTCCTGCCCCTCAGGCCCATGAACCATGCCAGCTCCACACAGGTCTTCCTGGGCTGTCCTCTGTCCCTGACTCTGCATGTCCTCTCACTCTGAGCTGGATGTGTTAGGGTCATCTGGGATCTTTGTCCTGTCTTTTTTTTAAAGTAGGCACGTGAGGCACCATGCTGACCGCTGTAGTGGCTGGGCAGCGATCCGAGACTGTTCTTCCTGCCCTGCGCTGCTGGGCTTTGTCTTTACCCCAAGGAACAGCGAAGGGCCTTGGGAGCCATGACCACCACAGCCTCTGTATTCCCCCTGCTCAGGTACTTCGTGTCTCTTGAGGCCTGGTATTTTTGACCTTCCCATAGAGAGGCATTATTGTGTCCCTGAGTGCCACTGTGTGTTCCCGTCTGTGCTTTGGTCCGAGCTCCTGTCTCAGATGCTGCCTGTATTTGAAGACAGAGGCAGGAAAGAGAGGGGAAGCCTCACCCTGTGATGGGATCCCCACTGGCCCCCTTCAGGGGACACCTGGCCGGTGTGTTTGACAAGGGCTTTATCTATCTGCCCACTGGTTTGAAGCCTTTTGAGGAGCAGAGGGTGCTGGAGCCCTCTACACCTTGCATAGGTACCGTGCCATTTCGGGCGACAGGCTGTGAGTGTCTGATGGCTGTGGTCCGAGGGCCAGCTTAGGCTCAGGCTCTCTTCTGCCTCGGGTCCCACCTCAGATTCCTCTCCTTGCCTCCAGCTGGAGGAGGGCAGAGCCAGGCTTTCCCACTTGCTGGGTTCATTGACTGCTGGCGGAGTGTCTCCTTAGCGCCTATGTGTGTCATGACTCTGTCTCTATCATGAAGGTATGTAGGTGGCTTGAACAGCAGAGTCAACTTTTGGTTTGTGTACAGAACTGAGTGAGCATACGAGCTCTCGACCTGGCCTGTGCCCACTCCACTGTGGGCGAGGTCGCCAGCCCTGTAGTGTTTCCTGCAGTGCCTCGTAAGGGCCTCCCAGCGTGTGACACGGCAAATGGTTTCAGGGTGTGATTTTCTTGACCACTTTTAGTTTGTCGTGTTTGACTAAATGTTTAAAAATATGCTGCTGCCTATCTATAGTATTTGGGAGCAGTAAATCAGAAGAAATGCAGTTTCTGAGAAAGCTTCAAAGAAATACTGGTCTTTATCTTTTCCCCAGCCTTTTCCGCTAAAACCCACCAGAGTCTTTTCTGAGCACACTTGTTCTATAAATAGACTAGCAGGTCTCTTTGGGCAGCCTGAGATCGCAAGCTCTCATCCGCTTTTGAAAGATCGTGTTGTGTGTGTGCACACACACATTGGAGTGAAATGTGTTTTAATTTTGCTTTTTCTTTTACATATTAGATGGGCAGGAGATGCAAGAAAAAAATACTCTGGCATCTGCCAGTTAAAGATAACTTCCAATTTCTCTGTTTGGCTTCTTGGTTTTGTGGTCTTTTTTTTTTAAAAATTGCATGTAGGAGAGAGATGGAAGCGATTTCTTTCCCTGCGGAGGTAAGGAAGGTGAGTGAGGGTGAAGAGGTGTCCATGTAGGGATCTGCAGAGGGCGGGGCTCGGGAGCATGGCCGAGGCATCCGTGGCTGTGGAGATAGGAAAGGTGCTCAGACCAGACCCTGGTGCCAGCTCTCTTACACTGCAGACTGCTTCATGCTGTCCTTGTTCTGATTCAGCACAGGACCTGCCTGCTAGCGGCTGAAGCCTGATGTGCATATATCTTCCCTGGATACTGTTAGGCTCTGCTGGTCTTCCTGGCACTCTTGCTACCTGGGGAGAGGGCAGGAGACCTCTGCACAGTGCAGGGGAAGGCGGAAGCCAGAGCAGGTCTTCCTCAGGTTGCTCTTGTTTGAGGGCCGTGGAAAGAGCAGCTGGTGGTAGCAGTGACTGGCAGGCGCAGAGCCCAGACCTCGTTTTAGTGGGCCTAGCATGAGGGGAGCCTTGTGGAAATGGGGGTGGGTGCCAGTGTGTGTGAGCACCCAGTCCAGCGAGCATGTCCTGCGGTGTAGGAGAGGAGAC
The DNA here is from genome assembly GCF_000276665.1 of Chinchilla lanigera. Taxonomy (NCBI): domain Eukaryota; kingdom Metazoa; phylum Chordata; class Mammalia; order Rodentia; family Chinchillidae; genus Chinchilla; species Chinchilla lanigera. Next base: position 2,804,366 of record NW_004955453.1, on the reverse strand, counting down.
CCCGGGGCCTGGGTGCTGGCTGTGGGTGCTCTCTGGGCCCCGTGTGTTTGATGGGTGTGGCTGGGCATGCTCCTGCATCCTTGCCTGCTTACCCAGGCCATCCCTGTGATGAGCAGGATGAAGGTCTGCATGAGCTAATGTGCTACACTTGGAGCCTGGCACCTTTGGGTACATGAGTTTCTGTGTGTGGTTCACACAGATTTCATTTTAGGAAATTTTAAGTGGACTCTGAAACTTAGGTACTTCGCACAGGTGTTTTTAAAAGTGACTTACAGTGCAGAGCTATTGTAAGAATAGGTAGTTTTAAGCAGCTACTTCTCTGAACTAGTGTGCTTGTCCTGGGTAGGACTTTTAGAAAATTTCCCCTTTTCCACGCTGAGATTCCTTGTGGCATAGGTGTTGTGGCTATTTGCAGTATAAGAAAGTATCAGGCCCGCCCGACCCTGGAGGAACCGCCACAACGTGCACGCTGCATCCCGGTGTCCTGGCCTGCGATTAAAACTACCTTGAGCAAAATTCTTGCAGATTTTTTGGGAATCGAAAATGGATAACGAGGGGCTGGGGATTTAGGTCAGCGGCAAAAGCGCCTGCCTGGCCAGCGCAAGGTCGTGAGTTCGGTTCCTGGTACCGGAGAAAAACCAAAAAAAAGAAAATGGATAACGAAAGAAAAAAAAAAGAAAGTATCAAATGCTGAGAGCCAGGGTCTGGATCTACTGTGTATTTATTACTTTATTTTTTCCCTCCTGTGGTGCCTGGGCTGGGACCTAGGGTCTCACACATGCTATGCAAGTGCCATCCAGTGAGCCACATCCCTGCCCCTTGTTTGTTAGTTTCACTTGTTAGTGGCTTCGGAATGTCTGGTGATGGAGTAGTTTCTTGAGTGTTTGACTGCCAAGTAGTGTGCAGGGTCAGTGTCCCTTAGGAGTACTGTACCCGGGACATACAAGAGGAGGACAGCTCCAGAGAAGCCATGTCCCTCTGTTCTTGCTGTGATTGAGCCAGGGTGAGTTCTGGATTCTCTGCAGAGGTAAGGGCGGCCCTCCCCTCCTTCCCCCCTCTGTGTGTGGTGACTCATCAGTGCTAGTGGAGGAGATGTATGTCAGTGGGACCATGGCACTTCCGTCTCATCGGACACAAATGTCTGTGCCAGCCTGTGAACTATGGAGGCAATGTAGTAGAGTGCAGGCCTGGAGCTGTGCTTAACCCTGGAGCAACGGACATAGAAGATTTGGCAGCAGGATCCTGAGAAATGGCAGGAGGCCAGAGAGCATGGAGACAGGGCCAAGAATAGCTGAAAAATACCAAATGCTAAAGTTGGGGAATGTGCTGGCCTCATATCCCCTTGTCCTCGCAGCTGCCACTTACTGCAGTCTCCTGAGCCTCAGTTTCCCCTCTGTTAGTTGGCTGGCATATCCAGGGCTCTCCTAGTGGCTCTGCCACCCTCCCTAGCAGAGGTGTGCTGTTACCTGTCCGAGTTGGTGTCCCGCCCCTGCCCCCGCCCCCACCCCTCAGCAGCAGTCTCCGCCTGTGAGTGGGTCACGGGCTGTGTGAGTGTGAGAACCATTGCTCTGGTGCGCTGCTTGGCCCCTTGGAGACACAAGACGCAAGAGTGCCTGGCCCCAGCAGGACGAGTTTCAGCTGATGGCAAAAAAGTACCTTCAGAGCACATATTCATGGGTCTGTTTCTGTACTTTCAGACCATCATCAAAGAAGGGATGCTGACCAAACAGAACAATTCATTCCAGCGATCAAAAAGGAGATACTTTAAACTTCGAGGGCGGACGCTGTACTACGCCAAAACTGCAAAGGTGAGGCCCAGTGAGAGGGACATCCCAGGGCCGCAGTGTGGGGACTGAGTCCTCGAGGGCAGGCGGGAGTGTGGGGCGCTCCGATTCATAGACTGTTACTTCCAGCTAGTTCTCTAATACTCGGGGTATTACAGAGGTGTCAGGTTTTATTTGTCTCAAGGCATGTTTTACTTCTTGTAAAAATTTTTTTTTCATTTTTCTCTATTGTCATTTAACACCAGTGGGGAAAGCAGAAAAGGGTCACGGACAGAAAGACAGAGTTCATTGCTTCTAGGCTTTCCAGTGCTTAGGTAGCTTCCTCGGGCCAAATGCAGCTGGAGGAGAGGCTTTTATGCTGCCGCTCTATGCGTATGGTGCCAGGCATTTCAAAGTGTGGCGACCGGGATCCGAACATCTGTAGTTTCTTAGCAGTATTGGTGGCAGTACTGATAACTTGGTTTTGAAAATGCATGGTATCTGAATCATTTACATATTTGAAACACATCCCTGGAGAGTTAGTGGCTAAAATTGAAAGGGAACAATGCAGCTTGTTTAGAGAGGGGTCTGACCATAGGTTACTTAAAAGGTTGAACCTCAGAGAAAAAAGGTTGAGTCTCTTCTTTTAGTTACTAGTTTTTCCTGCAGGAGTTTTGATAGAGTCATCTTAGAACAGAGAGAATGGTGAGGTGAACAGGAGGGGCTGTGATGTGGCCACTTGGGAGAAAGAGGAGAGGAAAGCAGGGTCTCCATGGCCTTGTTCTCAAGCCTTGTATGGAGCCCAAAGCTGTCACTTTGGGATGAGAGAGCTCCTGCTGGGCTCCCAGGTGTTCCACCCTGCTGTTGAGGGGCTGTGTCTCTCTTTGAATAATTTATTTTAACTCTAAATGTGCTGGCTGGGGAACTAAAGCCACAGGAAAGACAGAATCCTGTTTGCCTGGGGCTTTCTCTCAGGTGGACTGCGCAGGACACAGTTATATTTACATGTGAAATACAGGTTTTAAAGTAATGTTGGATACAAAAAACAGAAGTATGAGCATTAGTTTTTAAATTTTTGTGTTTCTTTCTACCAATGCCATCACTGATGAACTCCTGTGGTAAAAGAAACCATGCAAATATCCCTGTGAGTTGTGCAGCGGTTTGGCATTGGCTTACTGATCAGTAGCCACAGTTTCAGGGAGTCTGAGCTTGCTGGGGCGGGGAAGGTGGGCGTGGCCAGCACTTGGGGTGCCTGTCTCGCGTGCCTGAGTCTCGTGATTCTCTCTCCAGTCTATCATATTTGATGAGGTGGACCTAACAGATGCCAGTGTGGCCGAATCAAGCACCAAAAACGTCAACAACAGCTTCACGGTAAGAGTCGGAGTCGCACCTTTTTTGCTGTTTGGCGGGCTTGGCTGTCCTGTTTGATTTGAATAGAGCTTGCAAGCACTTTGTACTTTTTCATACTTTCTTGTATTTTTCTTTCTGATTAGAATGGTTCTTGGTAAATTTTGACTGTAAACCTGAGAATAATACTGTGGCCCGAGAATAACTGAGAATTTGTCATATATAAACACAAAAGACCCAGTGAGTCCAAATGATCGTTTTTTTCATCTTAACAGTTTGGTACAAATGCTTTTTTTTTTTTTTAGTTTTGTGATTTTGTAATTTTGTTTGGAAAATGCAGAAAAGTATAGAAGTTGAAAAGCAAACATAATTTAGGCATCTCGAAAACAGAACTATGCTTTGTTGTATTTTTTATTACATTTAACCTTTTTTTCTCTCCAAATTTATAAAAGCTATATATATATATGTGTGTGTGTGTGTGTGTGTGTGTGTGTTTATGTATGTGTATATCTCCTCCCCCAACCCAGTCTGAGGATTGAACCTGGGACCTCACATGTGGTGCTGAGGTACATCTCCAGCCCTAAAGTTCTGTAGTACTTTGTGCAAGAGAGTCTGAGAGCATAAAATCAGTGGCTCGCACCCCTCAGGGATTGCCACTGTTTATCTTGGTCTTCACTGCAAGCATCTTGAGATGTACTGATTTAAGATACGCTGATGTCTTTCATAGTGTTTCTCCCTTAACAATTTTTGGTGGACATTTTTCTACGCCTGTTGATCTAAGCGTGCATCATTATGTAATGGCTGTATTACATTTTCTCATATGACTACATTTTTTTGGTGTCATAGGCTAACTTTAGAATCTACCTATGCAAGGAATGACTGTAATGGCAACACTAGAATCTTTAAATGTTTTTGTTATTAATCTGTTTCATTTAGATCTAAAGCATTTGCTTCTTAATCTAAAAATTATTCTTTTATAACTTACTCCCTCATGTGTAGGATGTGACATTTTGGGTTAGTGTTAGTTTCAGGTACTTTAAAGCTTCGCTTTATCTTACTCTATTTGTGGCTTGATTGATGATGTTGCTGCTGTGAACGAGGCTTTCTCGCTCCATTTAAATTTCTACATATTATGTCTTGATATAATTGCTTTTGCTTTCACTTCGCCCCTTATCCAGTAAGTCATGCTTTAGTGATGTTCTCTTTTCATTCCTCATTTTACCTGGAGTACAGTATTTGTACTTTTTATGCATTAATTTTATTGTTTACTTGCTGGTTGGCATTTTAAACTGTGTGAAGGGATTGTTATTTTATTTTATTCCCTATCTATCTATCTATCTGTCTATCTATCTATCTATCTATCTATCTATCTATCTATCATCTCTTTGAGACAGAGTCTTGCTATGTAGTTCAGGCTGGCCTTGAGTTCACTTTGTAGCTCAGAGTGGCCTCAAACTCACAGTGATCCTCCTGCCTCAGCCTCCCGAGTGCTGAGATTACAGGCGTGTGCCACCACGCCCGGCAGGGATTGTTCTTTGGTGTTTTTTAATAGGAGCAGGTTTTGAATTTCATTGGAGTGTTTAGGGCATTTCGATGGTCAGTTTGGTTTTAGTTATTTGTATATTTTCTAATAATAACTTGTTCTTGGTAATATTAAATCTTACTCCCTGATTTTATGTTTAGAATATTCTTGTTGGCATGTATGGTTTTCTTGTGGGTAGCTTGTGTTTAATGAGTTAAACTGATACCATAAAAATTTAGTAATTTTCTATGAGTTTATGTGCTCTAGAACATTCTGTATAGCTTTAGGATTGGTTATTTCTTGAATTTATGAAAGAATTTACTTCGAATTACCTGTCATGAAGACTTCTTAGGGAGATAAGCCATGACACATCATTTTCCTGAAAGTTTTATTTGTTTTTTGATAATTTGAACATTTTTACTTAATTTCCATAATTTACAAATTTTAAAATATATGAATATAATTAGAAAATTTAAAACCACTCCTATCATTTTTTATTGTTTGGTTTCTTTCTTTCTTTCTTTTTTTTTTTTTTTGGTACTGGGAATCAAGCTCATGACCTTGTGCTTGCCAGGCAGACACTGTGCCACTGAGCTATATCCCCGGCCCTTTTTTTTTTACCTATTTTTTTGTATCAGGAGTCCAATTTAGGACTTTGTGCTTGCCAAGCAGGTTCTGTGCCGCTGAGCTTTATCCCTGGCCCCTTGTTTCGTTTCTTGAGACAGATCTCATTGTGTAGTCTGGGCTGGCCTTGAACTCAAAACCCTGCTTCAGCCTCCCAAGTGCTGGGGTACATGGGATGCACCACTATGTCTGGCTATAAAACCACCTCTGTTCTTATTATCCATAGATACCTAGCAATATATTTTGGTTTATATCATTCCTACCAAATAAATTTCATAAAGTACAGTTTTTTAACTTTTTTCACTTAGTACTTTCTAAATTTTATTAATGTTGGATCATGTCCCACTGTGTAAATAAGTATTTAGTCCATCTTTACTATTGAACATTCCATTTTGTCCTGTCATATATAGTGTTGTGATGCATAGTTGTACCAAAGGCCTTTTGTGTATTTCTGAATGTTTCCATAGTGTAAATTCTTAGAGTGAAATGAGGTAAAAGGTATGCACTTTTTTTTTTTGTACTGGGAATCAAACTCAGGACCTTGCGTTTGCGAGGCAGGCACTTGTGCCACCGAGATAGATCTGTGGCCCCAAAAGTATGCACTTTTAAGAGACCCTTGTCACCCTGTTTGAACTCCCCTGACCAAAAAAAAAATTACAGAGAAAATAGCATGGCCGTGTGTATGCTTCTGCTACTATAGGAATGGCTCGAAGAGCTCCGCCAGCCAGTCTAAGGAGGAGCTGACTGGCGCTGTCTCGGTGGGGGCTGTGTCTGGAGCGCCAAGTGGTTGTCTCAGACCCGAGCTGCCTGCGGGAGCCTTGGCCTCCGGGCCTCCTTTTCGGTCTGGCTTCGGTGATGCGCCCCCATGTATTTTGGGTGGTGTTAGTATTGGGCTGGCTTCGGTGATTCCCTGCTCCACGTGTTTCAGGTGGTGTTAGTATTGTGAGAACTGCCTTTTCCTTTGAGATGTGTGGGAAGGACAAGAGAAGGATGGAAACTGAGGTTCCCTGGAAACACGCCCACTAGAGAGGAGAGGCTCGGAGGGAAGCTGGAACAGGGAGCGACTGGGAGCGTTTGGATGCCTGTGGCCCGGGGCTCCTCCTCCCTTATGGAGTCAGTCACTTCTGTGTCCTGGGGCTGCTGGTGCTACTGTGACTTTCTTTGTATAAAATTCATGCTTTGTGACCTTCCGAGCTCCCGGTGTTTCCTCATCTGGTTGTGGAACCTGTCACTCCCCAGGCCGGAGCGCTGCAGCAGTGTGTGCAGCCTGCCTTCATCTGGCATGTTCTCCCAGAGGCAGGCCCAGTGTGGGCTTTGGTCCTCACCTCGGAGCCAGCTGCGAGCCTGGCACGTGGCTTACACGTGCAGAATGGACAGGGTGCATTGGGCCTGGCTTTCATCCGTGCCGGTAGCGATTCCCAGATTCCACATCATGTTGGCACTGCACGCCCGATAGAACAGTCAGTGGGGACTGCTCCATGACCTGAGTCACCCAACAGATGGGAGCCTTTGTGGTTTGAGTGATGTGAATACATTAGGTCCACATTAGAGAAGGACCTTCCTCTTGAAGGCCAAGACCAGTGCCGTAAAGAGGTGGGTTTATACTTCTAGGGAGGTAAGACGAGACATGTGAGAGGGAGGAGAGATTTTTAGGCAGAGATGAAGGGAGAACGGTGCAGATGAGCTGGAGCTGGAGAGGCGTCTGATTGTCTTCAACAGAACAAAGCGAAGCTTCAGGACAGCTAAATGTTAGCCCTAGATGTCACTGTTCTGCTCATGCTGGGAGGAGCTCTGGTGTGGAGGAGAAGTGTCTTGTGTCCCCTGCCTTCTCGCCTTCTTGGGTGCCACCCCTGGCAGGGCTAAGATGCGGCAGCAATAACCCAGCACCGTCTGTTCTTAGGATCAGACACATCAACACGAGTCTGTAAGAACAAAAGGCCCTTGGCACAGCATGGCCAGACTGGCCATAGAGCTCATACTGTTCCTCTTCCCAGCAGGACTTCCTCGAAATGTGCGTCTCTGTGCCCCTCCAAGCTGTGTGTTAAAGTTTTGGCTTGTCTTTGCCACTTAGAATAAAAATGGTAATATGTTTTAATTCATTTCTTTTTTTTAATTTCTTTTTTCTTTTTTCATCTTTTTGAGACAGGGTCTCGCTATGCAGTTTAGGCTGGTCTTGAGCTCACTTTGTAGCCCAGGCTGGTCTCGAACTTGCAACAATCCTCCTGCCTCGGCCTCCCAAGTGCTGAGATTACAGGAGTGCACCACCACACCTGGCTAATTCGTTTCTTTATCCAACATTTCTCATAGTTGTTGACCATTTGTACTTTTCTCTTCACGAGTTAATTTTACATGTAGTTTCAGTCAACTTTGTATTTTTAGGCCTTACAGTAACCTATTTTGCTGTCCTCCTTGGCTAAAATAGTGTATTTTTTTTTTTTTTTTTTTTTTTAAACTAGATTTTATACACTAAAGTAAGTTAAAATTATTAGGTAAAAATGCATCTCATTTTTCCTTCGTATGCCTTTTTTTTTGCGTTTAAAATTAGTTCAGCCTTCTCATAAAATTTACAGATTATTTGTGGGAGGACTTTGTCAAAACAGCATTTTTATTTTATTAAAACTTTATTTTATTTTGAGGCAGGGTTTCAGTGTGCAGTTGAATTCACTGGCCTTGAATTCGCCGTGTAGCCCAGGCTGGCCTTGGACTTGTGTTGATTTTCCTGTCTTATCCTCTTGAGTGCTGGGATCACAGGCGTGTGCCATCATGCCTGGCTTAACTTTTAAATGAACTAGAACTCCCATGTCAAAAGTGCATGGATAAAAATGATGGGCGGAGGTGGGATCAGCAGCAGACCCTCTCCAGGGCCAGGGGTTCCCTTCCTGTAACTGCTATCCTGACTTCTCATGTTGTGGGGTAGCTTTGACCTTTGTAGGCACATTATTTGCTGTGAACAGAGTCATATATTCTTTTGTGTTCACTTTTGATCTGTGTGTTTCCTAATATACTGGCACTTAGGAAAATTTTTTTTTTTTGTCTTTTTGAGACAGGGTTTCGCTATACAGTTCAGGCTGGCCTTGAACTCACTTTGTAGCCCAGGCTGGCCCCAAACTCGCAATGATCCTCCTGCCTCAGCCTCCCAAATGCTGGGGACTATAGGCTTGCATCACCACGCCTGGCTTCTTTCTGTTTTAGCTTGTTTCAGTTAGTGACTGTCTTGCAGGTTACAGAATACATCTCTGACCGACTAAATTTTAATACATATTATTACTTTAATTGCTTGTCAGACAATGTAAGGACCATAGAACATTTTAATTCTTTACTTTTGTGCTGTTTGTTGTGTATTTAAATTTACTTAATATCTATTCGAAACATCAAGGAACATTACCATCTAGCCAGTTGACATGCAGATTTATAAAAGGTGTCTTCTGTACTTTCTGATGCTTTTCTTTTTCTTTTTTTGTTTTTGTCTTTTTAAGGCATAGCGAGACTGGGTCTCACTATGCAGTTCAGGCTGGCCTCGAGCTCACTTTGTAGCCCAGGCTAGTCTCGAACTTGCAACGATCCTCCTGCCTCAGCCACCCCAGTGCTGGGATTACACGTGTGCACCACCATGCCCAGCTCTTGCAGTTTTTCTTCAGTGACCACGTTTTGGCTTTTTTTTTCTATGGTAGTCACTGGTTTTACTGTGATTGGTCTAGGTGTGGTTCTTTGTATTTGTCTTGCTTATGTTTATAACACTGCTGCAGTCTGATTTTTTTTTTTTTTTTCATGTCAGATTTGGACAGATCTATTATCCCTTCAGATGCTGCCTCTCCCTTTCAACTTTTCCTTGTTCTGGGGCTCCAGTGACCTGCATGGTAGACCCTTCTGTTCTCCCATGTTTCTTGGGTTCTTCTTACACACACTTTTTTATTCTCTCTAGTCTGTTTATTATTATCTACCTTCTCAGCTTCTTCAGGTGTTTCTGGTCTGTTGTTGAGCTCGAATACCGACTTTAGCATTTCAGTTTTTTTGTTTTGGTATTTTCGTCTGACTCTGTTAGGGCTTTGAATTCCCTTCCAAAGTCTCCACTCTTGTCCTCTGTTTCTTTGAACATATGTAATGTTCTTACTTTGAAGCCTATGTCTAAAAGCTCAGCTCTCTGGTTCCTTTTGCATTCCTCTTTCTGTTTTGTTTTCTTTCTCCTGGGCTCTCTCCTGTTCACCTGCCCAGTTACTTTGGTTGACAGACATGGCCTGTGAAGAGCTGTCAGAACGACTTCAGGCGTGGTTGATGGCGCTTCCTTCAGAGAGGGCTTCCTCTTCCTTTGGTGGGTGGGCAGTGGCCGCAGCAGCAGAGTGGTGCAGGTCCGTTCTGGTGGGGTGCTGCGTGGGGATGGGTCTTATTTTTCCTACTGTGTGGTCTGTTTTCGCCTCTTCTGCTGCTACTGCTGTGGCTGCTGCTTCAGGGTTCCTCTCTGCTGGGCTCTGAGTTCCAGTTTGTCCACCAGTCCTGCTGTCATACAAGCTCTGTCCAGCTTCTCAGCTTCGGCTTTCTGTACCACATCAGTGATGGCCACCGTTCACTTTTCCCTGTGCCTTGTCATTCCATGATTTATGGGCATCTGGCATTTAGGGTTACTCGCCATAAGATGCGGGAAAGGTTAGATGCCACTTCATTGAATGCTTGTGTTTTTACCATAAAGAACAGCATCTATTACTCAGTCCTCCTGTGGTTTTATTTTCTGTCCACTTGAGCACATGCTTCGTCTTGTCCCTTGGGAACTGTGTTCCACTCTCACTTGTTGACTCAGCAGGTATTTTTTGAGAGTTTTCTGGCCATCCGCTCTGCTCTGTGCTCGGGGTCCCACGGTAAGCAAGTGTGGGGAGGAGCTCTTCCCATCAGGCTGCGTGCAGGTGGGGACCAGGAAGGCACGGTCCGTAACGAGGCTCTCTTTGAATGTCCGGGATCTGTATTTCCTCCACCAGATACACGACCCTGGACAGCAGGAAGAGGTTAGGGTCCATCCCTCTGTCTGTCCCTCCGTCAGTCTACCCCTTCCTTCTTCCCATTCATCTCGGGCAATGCAAAACCTTTTGGGGTAAGGGTGCTTAAAAGAAGGGCTCCAAAAGCCCAGGCAAGTCCCAGCTCAGCCTTTTACTAGCCGACGGCCTTGGGTAAGTCACATAATGCGCCTGAGCCAGTGTTCTCATCTAAGCAGTGGTACTAATAGTAGTACCTGCCTTTGGGGTGGTTGTGAGGATTAAATGAAGTGATCCAATGAAAGTATGATAAAAGCATTTCAATCAGTACTGTCATTATAGATACTCATTATTTATTCAGTTCATGAACTGAAAGCAGGAAACTTGGCTAACTTACTATTGCTGCAGATTTCATCAGACCATAGGCCATCTGGCTGTGTTATTGCCACCTCTTGGGTGGTGGCACAAGAGCTGCTGGGTTAAACCTTAAAGAGGAAAGACAAGATGTACTGGAATTTACCTGAAATGTAAAGTCATTAAGAAGAGTCATATTCTGCCTGTTTTGAAAGTGCTGAAATCATTGAGCATCTCCTAGTTCTTCTCTAGTGAAGTCCAGGGGAGCTGGTCCTCTTGTTCCCAGCCTGCCATCCTTACATCTGCTCTAACCATGCTTGCTCCTTTTAGAGAGCTTTCTCTACACAGTACCTGCCAGCCCTGGTCTTTGGAGGGCTCCATCCCCAGGGTCTCCCTGAAGAGCCTATCTATCCTCAGAGGCAGCGTCCTACAACCCAAGCACAGTCTTCTGTCCATGTGGGGTTAGGATGCTGTCTGCTCCTTAGGACATGGTCTCAAGCTGGGCTGTGTTTGAGCACTCTTTGGAATGTAGAAAAAACATTTCTGGCACCAGCCCACAGGTTGTGAAGCTGATTTACAAATGGGTGACTTTTCAAAGCTTTCCATAGCCACATCTGGGACTCCTTTTGCATGTATGTTATTATTTTATTTATTTATTTATGTATTTATTTACTTTTTTGTACTGGGAATCAAACTCAGGACCTTGCACTTGCTAGGCAGGCACTTATGCCACTGAGTTATATCCCCAGCCCTGTTTATTTATTTGAGACAGGGTCTCACTAGATAGTTCAGGCTACTTACCAGATAGCCCAGGCTGGCCTTGAACTCATAGTGATCCTCCTGCCTCAGCATCCTGAGTGCTGGGATTACATTGAGTGTACTTTATACCATTCATGTGATGTCAAATTAGTACAGGCTCTTTAGTGATTATCTACTTGGTTACAGGTCTCACTGTGTAGTCTAGGCTGACCTTGAACTTATTGTATAGCCTCGGCTGGTTTTGAACTCTGCTCCTCCTGCCTCAGCCTCCTGAGTACAAGGATTATACGCATGTGCCACCACACCGAGTTTGATACACCTTTTTTTTTTTCTTGTACTGGAGATTGAACCCAGGGCCTTTGCACCGAGCTCTATCCCAGCTCCTTTAAAAATTTTTTCTCACTTAGTTGCGCAGGCTGAGCTCGAACTTGGGATCTTCCTGCGTTAGCTTCCCGGGGTGTGTGGATTGTAGGCTTGTACCACCATGCTCGGCTTGTCACAGCTTCTGACGATGTGTGAGTTTGAGGGCAGGGACTTGTGTTGTAGTTCCATGCTCCCAGCACCCTGTCCTTTGTGCTGACTGCATTCCCACGTGTGAGCTTGGAGGAGGGCCGTTCAGCACAACAGGGAGGATGAGGGGAGACCCTAAAAGAGACCCTGCTCGTGGGGCTTCCTCACGCTCTGCGGGCACCTTCGGGGTGGGCAGGGCCAGCCCTGTGGTGTGTGTGTACTCGCAGCGAGGCTGGCGCTTGAGAACGTCTCATGCACGGTGGGCCTGTAGAGGTCACCTGCCAGCAGTCAGCCTCACCCCGGCTGCCTCATTTCTGAAATGAAACAGAAATAATTGGACAAGATGTGAGTTTTAGAGAAACTTGTTTTTCCTCTTTTTCAACAGACCCCTGTTGTGGCAGACTCTGTCCTGGTCTCTGAAGAGTGCAGGGTGAATAACTTGTCCTCTGTCCTGGGCGACTGCACAGCCTCTTAGCTGTGGAAAGGTCGTTCTGGTGCCTTGTGAGGAGCCGCCAGCGCAGGTCGGCTACCTCAGGCGCGGCGAAAAGGAACTCATTGCCTGGGTGATGGCCTCTGCCAGAGGGGTGGGGATGGGAACTCGGGAGCCCTGGTTTCCTGGGAAACATGCAGCATCAGCCTCCCAGGTTCCAGACTCCAGCCGAGTGTGGGGGTGCACGCCTGTCATCCATCCCAGCCCTCGTGAGGCTGGGGCAGGAGCTTTGCTGTGGGATTGAGGCCAGCCTTGGACTACATAGTGAGTTCAAGGCCAGCTTGAATGACATAAGAGTGACTTTGTCTCAGAAAAAAAGCAGGGGCTGGAGATGTAGCTCAGTGTGAAGGCCCTGTGTTCAATCCACAGTACCACAATGAAATAAAAACCAAGTACCAGCATGTTGGGTCATTTTATTGACTTATTTTTATCATTTAGTTACTTAATTATTTATTTAATTATGTATTGAGATAGAAGCTTCTTTCTTTTTCCCCTGGTACCGGGAATCGAACTCATGACCTTGCGCTTGCCAGGCAGGCGCTGTGCCGCTGAGCTAAATCCCCAGCCCCTAAGGTGGAAGCTTACTATGTACCCCAGGCTGGCCTCACACTTGTGGTACACGCCTGGCTCAATTTGTTGTTGTTATTATTTTTGTACCAGGAATTGAACTCATGACCTTATGCTTGCCAGGCAAGCTCTGTGCCGCTGAGGTCCATTCCGGGCCCTCAACTTACTTTTTTTTTTTTTTTTTTGGTTTTTCTCTGGTACCGGGAGTTGAACTCACGACCTTGTGCTTGCCAGACAGGCACTGCCTCAACCTATTTTAAAGCACTTAAATATCAGAGGAATCATTCTTTTTTTTTTTTTTTTTTTTTTTTTTTGTTTTTCTCCGGTACCAGGAACTGAACTCACGACCCTGTGCTTGCCAGGAAGGCGCTTTTGCCGCTGAGCTAAATCCCCAGCACCTATCAGAGGAATCATTGAAAGGAAATTTAAAATAGTGGGAAAAATGTTGCCACAATAGCTCAGCAGTTGTTTTCTTTCCCCTTGTTCCCTTTGGACTTTTTCCTAGGGAAACATGAAATTTTACACATGTTACACACACATCAGTGTGCGTAAGATTTGGTATTGTGCTTTTCTTAGAATTTTACCCTGACCATGCCTAGGTCTTGAGCCTCTGTGGTCATGGTTGTCATTGTGGCACATGCCTTGCCCTGTGGTGGACTGTAGCTGACCGGTGAAGCTTTATTGGCTCACTCTCACTTTCAGGTCCTTCAGAGGCTTGTCCAATTGAAGATCTTGCCAGAAGGGCAGAGAGCTCAAGGGAGGACTCTTGGGGCGAATGTGGCCTCCCCACAGAGAGGCTCCTGTGCGGCCACCTTATCCCAAGCTCAGCCTTGCTGGCCCACACCCCCTCACCTATCTCCCCTGTCCCCTGAGGAGGCGCAGTGTCCTCTGCTTGCTTCCAAGGCACGAGCACCTCTGTGATTCAGTGGCTGCTTACCCGACATTGTCTTAGGTGGATCCCAGTTGGAGCTTTCATGCGCCATACACTCCAGAATCCCTTGGTAGTATGCCTCAGGCCTTCAGAAGAGCAGGCAGAGTGACGAGACCAGGGGTGGTGTTTGGAGCAGACAGACCAGGGACAGTGGCTCAAGTGAGGGAGCGGGCAGAGGCAGACAGGTAGAAAAGAAGCTGGTAGGACACCTGCTGTCCAGTGAGGAGAGGTGCAGGGCAACCCTGGGGTGGAGCAGCATGGAGAGCAAGTGGAAGAGCTCCTCTGGAAGCGCTGAGGGGTGGTGAGGGCTGGCTGGAGGGAGTGGGGCTGGAAGAGAAAGTGGGAGGTGAGCGCTTGTTGGTCTTGGAAGAGCAGAAGGAAGGGAAGGGAGAGGCAGGCCCGGGCTCTGATTTTAATTTCAGTAAAATGGACTGGCTACCTAGTGGGCACTGAAAATGAGTTTTCTGTGTGGGGTTAATTAAAGTTAAGTTCAGGGTCTAGATGTCTGAAGGGCTGCCTCTGCACAGTTCGTATCCAGTTCTGCACACACAGGAGGGATTTCACATTTAATTCATGCAGTGTTGGTAGGAAATCATAATGATTTGGCTGCTGTGTTAGTTTTCTGTGGCTTCCATCACAAATTATCACAAAGTTTGAAACAGCAGAAATGTTTCTCTCACACCCTGGAGGCCAGAGATTAGAAGCCAAGGAGTTGGCAGGGCTGCTCTCCTCCTGGTGCTCTCTGTCAGAGACTCTGTGCTTTGTCCCTTCCACTTCCAGGTGCCTCTGGGTGATCTTGGCTTGTGGCTGCATCGCTTCAGTCTTCACATGCCTTCTTTCCTTCTTCTGTGTCTTGTCTGTCTGTTGTAAGGACACTTGTCACTGAATCAAGGGCCGCTCAGTCCAGAATGATCTCAAGATCCACAGCTTAACTGCTTCTGCAGAGATGCTGTTTCCGGATAAGGTCTCGCTCACAGGTTCCCAGAATTAGCATGGAGGTGGATCTCTTCAGAGGCTGTCATTCGATGCCCTGGAGCTGCTTGTAAGAAAATACCAGTGTAAGAAGACTGAGAACATGGAAGGTTGTTCCTTTTGGGTGTGTTGATTCCACAGGGCCACTCAGGACCTTCCAGAAAGTGATCCTTCTGGTCCAGGATAGCTGCCAGAGCACCAGTCACCACCATGGCTGCTTTTGGGAGAGGGAGGAGGGAAGAAAGTATGTGTAACCTGGCAACCTGGGTACATGAACCTCTTCCACTCCCCAAAGAGCTCTGTGGCTCTGACTGTATCTTATTAAAATAGGCTTCCATTACAACCATAAGTGCTTTATTTTTGCACTTTTTTTTTTTTCCCCTGTACCGGGAATTGAACTCACGACGTCGCACTTGCCAGGCGGGCGCTGTGCCGCTGAGCTAAATCCCTAGCCCCCTATTTTTGCACTTAGATGAAATCATATTGAGAAGGGCCCACCAGACTTCACTTGACTGCCAAAAGAAACGCACGGTATGGAGAGGATAAGCAGCTCCTGCACGACTTCCCCGAAACACGACACAGCACTGTGCACGTTTTCTGCCAGAGGTCTACATGTAAGGCCTCCTTCCCCAGGTAATGCTGTTGAAATAGTGTGGCCCTCAGAGCTGCACAAGGTATATTGTGGAGGTGTTCTTTGTTAGCCCTGTGACTTAGAGCAAGAGACTTCATCTTTCTAGGACTCATTTTTCTGATCTGTGAAGTGGGTAATGCACACATCTATCTTAGGGCATCAGCTGGGCACAAAATTACACTGCATGTGTTTGTTAGTTTCCATTGCACAGCCTCTCATCCCTGCTAGCAGAAAGGTAATAAATAGGGCTTAGTTTTGTTGAGATTTAGTGCTTACCCTGATTTACAGGAATTTTAAAGGACTTTCGATGAGGTCAACTTTATGGATAGTGCTAAAAAGTCCTCATAACAAGGCTGAGTTGGATGAGGTAGTGCACGCCTGTAATCCCAGCACTGGGGAGGCTGAGGCAAGAGGATCACCATGAGTTTGAAGACAGCCTGGGCTACATAGTGAGCTCAATGCCAGTACAAACTACATAGCAAGAGCCTGTCTCAAAAATAACAACAACAAAAAAAGCATAAAAAAACCAAAAACCAGGCTGATGAGTGGCCATCAGGTTATTCTCCAAAGGATTGTATTCGCATTGTCCAGAGGAGCAGAACCGCTAATGTAGTGTGATTCCATGATTCCAAGAGGGGATTACTGTGGTGAGGGTTCGCAAGCAGAACAATACAGGACAGGGCTGGGGATATAGCTTAGGGGCATAAGTGCTTGTCTGGCAAGCCTGAGGTCATGAGTTCGATTCCCGGTACCGAAAAAAAGAGAACAGTACAGAACACATTATCTGTAGAATTATTTTGTAACAGTCACCCAAAGAGTCATATACAAAGAGAGTACAGGAAGTCTGTCCACACACTAAGACCAAAGACCCCAACTGAGGGCCTGGGTCCCATGGTAGGGTCCTGCATGAGTCCAGCTGAAGACCTAGAGCCCATGACAGTGCCTCCCACGGGTCCACCTGGAGGCCTAGAGCCCACGACAATGCCTCATGCAGGTCTGCCCCAAGGATCTGTGCTGAGAAGGCCCAAAGGTCAGTGGTGGGAGCCAGAAAGTTTGTGCCTGCAGAGTGACAGATCTGGGCGCAGGCTCAGGGATCTGCACTGGAGCCAGGAAACGACGCTCAGAGTAAGAACCATAGCTCCTCCGAAAGTTATCACAGCCATTCTCAGCAACAGTGAGGTCCCAAATTCCTCCCACGATGAGAATAGCCGAGTCTGTGTCAGGAAAGCCAGCATGGCAAGCTTCTCCAGGAGACTGAACAGTGCACCATCAGGACCAGAGCTCCCCCAACAAGGTTTTGAACTCCTCCAACGATGAGAACAGTCGAGTTCATCAGGAAAGCCCACATGACAACTCCTCCAGGAAAACCAACAGCTCTCTACAGCTTTCTACAGCCTCCCAACAGCTTTTTTTTTCTTCTCCAGGTCTGCTTCTTATGCTGCTGGCGACAATCCTCAGGTGGGCCTCCCACACCCAGCACCATGCTGGTTCAGTTCAGCTGGGTGTTACAGATTGACCGCCAGTTGTCAGTCCACCATAGGGATTTATTAGATTGTCTCTCAGGATCAGAGGCTGGGGAGTCCCACATTGGCTGGCTGAGGTTAAAGTCCTGGTCTGAGGTTGCAGGCCTGTAAGAGTCACTGGTACAAGTCTGTAGTCAGAGGCTGAAGAATCTGTAGTCTGATGTCCTTGGGCAGTAGCGGCAGCAGCAGTAGCAAAAAAAAAAAACGTTCCCCAGGAACAGAGGAGCATGTGTTCTTGCATGCAAACTTTGTCCTGCTTTGTGTCCCAGTGGGGTCCCAGCCTGTTGTACTGTGCCACCCACATTCAGGGAGAGTCTTCCTCACTTGGTGCCCTGACCCTTACGCCAGGCGTCTCTGGAGACACCATGCAGACACATCCAGAAGTATGCCTTTTTGAGTCCTAGGCCCTGCTCTGTCCTATCAAGTTGACATTCAAGATTAACTGTCAAAAAAGTTATCAGGCCATAACCAATAAAAACAGGAAAAATAAAATTTAACAGGAAAATCAAGTGCAGTTCACCCTAGAAGATGCCATGTAGTAGACAGAAGTGGCATTTCTGGTTGCTTAAAGCCGTGTCTGTCTGGGTTTCCATTTGTGTAATGAGTGAGAGCTCCCCATGGGCCTGTCCAGGGTGACTCTGTGCCTCTGCATTTCTCACCATGTCCAGCAGACATCAGTCTGTGCAGCGGTGAGGGCTGCTCCTCTGCGGGGAGCTATGACCTTTATCCACACTTCACGGTCAGAATTTCCTTCTCCGCTTGTTTAGATCTCACATATGTATATATATATTTTTTGTCTTTTTAAGACAGGGTCTCACTATGAAGTTCAGGCCGGCCTTGAGCTCACTTTGTAACCCACGCTGGTCTTGAACTCTCAGTGATCCTCCTGCCTCAGCCTCCTGAGTGCTGGGGTTACAGGCATATGCCACCACGCCCGGCTCCGGATCTCACATATTTCCTGGGCAAAATGCTTAAGCCAGTCACTTTGGCTTGGAGACAGGAAAAAGTGTCTCTGATGGGCAGATTTCCCTGCACAGAAGACTCTGCCCTGCTCCTGAGACTGTCAGCCCCAGTCTGGGATGGAGGCTGTGTTTGTAGCTGTGCCAGGCGGAGCCCCTCCCAGACAGTGGCTCTGGCCCCTGGCATTGCCTTGAGGGGCCGCATGTGCGCTGAGTGTGGGCTCTCTGCTGTGGGCCTTGGTGACCTTCTTTGGCTTTGTCCTCCCACCTCCCACTGGGGCCGCATGACCTCGCACCATGGCCAGGACAGGCTGAGTGCTGAGTGAGCAAGTGCTGTGATAGCTAAGGCCTCCCTGTGACAGAGGCTGGTAACCCAGTGCATTCCACGGGCACAGCCTCTTGCTGCACCCGCCGGGTCAAGGAGCAGCAAGAGACAGGCTGTGCCGGGTTGGTGGCTGTGTGTACCGAGTGTGGGGCTTCACTGAAGGCAGCTCAGGAGGACTGAGGCACAGCCGGACCCAGAGCCAGGGCCTCCCTTGAAGGGCCTGGGGCCACTCTCACAGTCTCACAGACGGGCAGAGAGAGGATATAGCCTCCCGTGACAGCTGGGCTGGTGAGTGCCTGAGCATGGTGTGTGGATATGGACGGGTTGGTCTGGGGAGGCAGAGGCTGCGGCCGAGGGCTGGGCTCTGTGGTTAGTGTGTGGTGGGGGTGGCACTGGTGAAACGGCTTCTCAGCAGGCTGTTGTGTATGTATGTGTGTGTGTGTTTCCTGTTAACACTCGTTATGCTTATCTTTGTTTACAAATGACGGAAAACCGTGGACAGTTGTGAGCCTGCAGTATGAGGGCAGAAGTCTTTGAGAGAAGCAGAAGGCACATGGATCTGATTGGACTTTTGTTAGACGTTAATCACTGTGGCTATTCTTTACCCAGTGTCTTTGGTAGATGAGCCAAGTCCATTCTGTCGTATGTTTTTACCTGAGAAGTTAGAAAAATGGTTTAATTCCCTGGGGAATCATGTGAAAAGACATCCTGCCTTCTTGGTTCTTGTCCCAGGGGAGCTTGGTATTTTGGAATAGGTCAGTGACACGACATACTGCCCCCAATAACTTGTCAAATTAAGGTGATGCTTTGCTGTGTGGCGGGAGACTAGGCTGTCATTCACTGAGCTGTTCCTCCCCTCTACAACTGAGCATGAGGAACTGGACTGGAAGTGTAGACTCAGAAATGAATTGTGACCCCATTTCATGGGCTTATAAACAGGAGGTGACAGAGGGGCTATGGGCACTAGGTCTCTGCAGGACTTGAGGGTTGGCCCTGCGGAAGGCTGGTGTACAAGGTGCCCTTGGCAGAGCGACTGCCAGGGCTGGCCTGGCCCACCTCCATCACTGCTGGACTTTGTCTCCGAGAAGTTGGCACCGCTTTCTCTATGGGCTGATTGTTCTCTGGCCTCGAAGGTCTGTAGAGGGTGGATCAGGATAATCAGATGTTTGGAAAACAGGAGTGGGAGTGGGCCCCACCCTGTCCTTTGACTTCTCCGTCAGCAAGAGTGGGGTTTGCACAAGGACACTAAGCTTGGAGGTAGGGCCTTGGTGAGTGCCCAGTGCCCGCACTACCTGAAAGCTGACTGCCGCCTTGGAGGGAGCAAGGACATAGGCCGTGGTGCCGCCTTACCTGCTGCCAGCTGTGCTGTTTTCTGAGGAGGGAACTCGAGGGCGAGCTTTATGCAGGAAGTGTCTAATCTCACCAAGAATAGATTGGGCATTTACTGTCCCCTGGGCTATGTGCTGATTTCCCAGGGCAGTGCCAGTTCACACAACCGGCTGTGGATGCTGTAATCCTGCTCCTTGTTTTTAGCTCCCACTTGGACGTGCATACATTTCCTGGTTTGGATGATAAATTATATGATCATGCCAGTCATTCAGAGAAAGGTTCACACTGTTCTTTAATGAATGTTCTAGTGCACTAAAATATGTTGATATTGAAAATATTTTTACAGCTTAATTGAGGCATAAATGATGTACAATGAATTGCGGTATTTAAAGTTTATAGTTTAGCTGGGTGTGGTGGTGCATGCCTGTAATCCCAGCACTCTGGGAGGCTGAGACAGGAGGATCACAAGTTCCAGACCCAGCCTGGGCAATTTAGTGAATCAGCAAGACCCTGTCTCAGAACAAAAAGTGGGGGCAGCCGAGGGCTGGAGATATAGCTCAGTGTGAAGGCCCTGGGTTCAATTTTGAAAACTTCTTGAAATCCATTCTTCTTTTTGTGGCCCTCCTTAGCAAATGTGGATGTATTTTCTGCCATTGTAGGTAAGTTTGCCTTTTTAAAGTATACTGTACAATACAGTATGTACTTTTCTCGCTAAGTTCTTTGACTCACCATATATGGTTTTGAAAGTTTTCACATTGGATGTATCAATACTTTGTTCCCTGCCCGTTTTTTTTTTTTTGAGACAGGGTCTTGCTAGGTGGTGCAGACTGGTCTTGAACTCACTATATAGCCCAGGGTGGCTTTGAACTCACAGCAGTCTTCCTGCCTCAGCCTCCTCTGTGCTGGGATTATAGGTGTGTGCCACCATACCCAGATGTTCCCTTTTTATTACTAAATATTCCATTGTGTGGTATTTCAATTTGTGGGTGGACATTTGAATACTGTAGTTTTTAGTTTTGAGCTATTATTCTGAAAGCTGTCTTGAAGATTTGTCCACACATGAGGCTTTGTGTGGACATGTTTTCATTTCTCCTGAGTAAATAAATAACCTAGTAGCAGAATTGCTGGGATATGTAGTAGGTGTGTGTTTAACTTTTTAGGAAACTCCTGACCCTTCCAGAGTGGTTGTACTGTTTCACCCTCCCCATAGCAGCATAAGAGTTCCAGTTGCTCCCTGTTCTCTTCAACACTTGGTGTGGTCAGTCTTTTCAGTAGATGTCCTTCTAGATATGCAGTGCAGTGGTGTCTCACTGGGGATTTAATGTCCATTTCCCTGATGACTTATATATAGCATCAGAATCTCCTTGTGCATATTGGCCATTTGTGTATCTTTTATGAAGTGCATGCTAGAGTCATGGGTCTGCTTTTGTGTTGGATTTTTTTTTTTTCCTTTGGATTTTTTTCTTGATACACTCTGGATAAAGTTTTTTGTCTGATATCTGTATTGCTTGTCAGTGTTTTTCCCACTTTGTGGCTTGATTTTTCATGAGAGTGTCTTTAGAAAGATAGAAGTCTTTTGGTGAAATAGAATTTATCAGTTTTTCCTTTGTGGTTCATTCTTCTAGTGTTCTAGCCAAGAAACTTACCTACCTCAGCATGACAAAGTCTTCCTTTTAGAAATTTTGCAGTTTTTGGTTTTTGACATATATAGCATCAGAATCTCCTGGTGCGTATTGAATCTAGTCATTAGTTAGGCTTATGTTTGCTGTACTGTTAATTTTTGTGTAGGGTGTGAGGTGAGGAGTTGATGTTCACATTTTTCCCTGTGGATGTTCAGTCTTTCCTTCTGCATTTATTAAAAAGACACTGCATTCCCCATTGAACTGTCTTTGTCCTCTTGGTCCAAAAACAGTTGACTTTATTATATTTGTTAGTCTGTTTCCAGACTTGGTGTTCTGCTGCAGTGATCTATGTGACTACTGTTCCCCAAGCCTCACACTTTCTTGATGATTGCAGTCTGTAGTTAAAATTACAGAGAATAAATCCTCTTTGTTCTTCTTTCTTAAAACTACTTTATTCTGAGTTCTTAGCATTTTCATATAAAATTAAAAATAGTTTCTATAAATCAGACCTATTGCAATCTGGTTTTGTTTTGGTGTTTTGAGACAGAGTCTCACTATATTTCATTAAGGCTGGCCTTGAACTTACTATGTAGCCCAGTCTGGCCTTGAATTTGTGGCAATCCTCCTGCGTTAGCGTCCCAAGAGCTGGGATTACAAGCATGTGCTACCACTCCCGGCAGATGTAGTGCAATCTTGATTGGGATTGCATTTAATTTATAAATCACTTTTGGGAAAAATTGGTATGTAGTAATTGAGTTTTCGAGGCTACAAATCTATATCTCAGTTTATTTAGATCTTAATTTCTCGCAGCAGTATTTTATAGTTTTCAGTGTAGATGTTTTAAATTGTTTTGTTCCATTTCCTATGTGGTTTATTTTTTGTTTCTGTTACCTAATTTGAATTTATCACAATTTTATATCTGATTGCTGCTAATATATAAGAATATATAATATTAATATATAAATATAAATAAATGTATAATAATATATAAATGTAAATATATATTTATATACATACACACACACATACAAGATAGCTAGGACAATTGTACTACTAATTTCTATTATTTTTTAAAGGCACAGTTAATATTTAA
>NW_004955453.1:2682995-2781984 GCF_000276665.1 Chinchilla lanigera | reverse complement strand
TAATATATATAATATATAAGAATTTCTGACCTTGCAAAGTAGTATTTATTACTTACAGTAGTTGTTTTATAGGTTCTGCAAGGCATCTCTGTCTGAATAGTAGATCACCTGCAAGTAGGGGCTCTTTACCTTTTTCTTTCTTCTTTTTCATGCCATGTCACAGGGGCAAGAACCAGTAGCTTGGTGTTGAAAAATTAATTCTTTCAGTCTTAATGAGAAATAGTTAAGCTTCTCACCATAAAGTATGATGTTAGCTGTAGGGTTTATCCTTCATCAGCTGGGACATTTTTCACTTATCTACCAGGAATTCTTATTTTATTGAGAATGGTGTTAGATTTTGCCAAGTGCTGTTCTGTATCTATTGAAATGATCATATGGTTTTTCTCCTTCATTTTGTTAAAAGGGCAGATTAAATGGGTTGATTTTCAAATTAAAACCATCCTTGTATTCTTAGGGTAAACCTTTTTGCTCATGATATGTTATTGTTTTATGTATTGTTGGATACAAATAACTATTATGATGTTAAGAATTTTGGCATCTATATCCATGAAGGGTATTAACCTTTAAATTTCTCCCCTGATTTTTTCTTCCTTTTCTTTCCCCTCACCTGTGCCTTTTCTTTTTTTCCTTTTTATATTCCTAGTCCTATTTGTATTTTTTATTTTGAGACAAGGCCTTGCTAAGTAACCCAGGCTGGGCTTGAACTTCTGATCTTCCTGCCTCAGCCTCCCAGAGAGGTTGGAGGAGTATGTCACCACATTGGGCTTTGTCTTCATTTTTGTCAAGTGTTGGTACTTAGGTTAAGCCAGCTTCACGAAACATTTAGAAATGGAGGGTTGGTGGTGTTTTAAAATGTGCAGTCCTGGTATTGAAATGACTTCTTTTCATTTTTACAATGGTCTTGAAATACCAGAGGAACAACGAAGGCACTGTAAGCGTGGTCAGAAGAAAAGGGTAATTCATCTCAGCATCCAGCTAATGTAAGGAAGGGGAGGTTTGGTGAGGGAAGATTATTCCTGCTGGCACTTGACCTGTTTGCCTGTGAGTCTGCTCGGAGATGTCCTCACCTGGGTCGCTTGCAAAGGACAGTCCCGGAACCACGCGCTGAACCAGAGTTGAGAGGGGGCAGGGCGGCTTAGGTACTCACTCACTCCATGCAGGTCCCTAGTGCTTGGCAGGGGTCTGTGTCCGTGAACACTGCATTGAAATGGGGCTGGGTGTGAACACCTGCAGCAGCCACTGAGGTTGGGCCTGGGAGTTCAGGGCTCTGGTCCTAGCTGGGCACTTGGAAGGACAGTGGTGTTGCTCAGGGTGCATCCCCTTTTTGGTCTGGAGTTGAATGCCACAGTCTCTATTTGATTTGCTTTTTTATTGTGATATGTTTGTAATACATGATATTTACATTTATCTTGAATAATTGGTACATACAGTACATAAAATGCATCTTGATCGTCCCCCTCGCCCCCATCTCTGTGTTAGAGTGCCAAGTGTATGTGCCAGCCTGTGTGCCCCCTCCAGACCACAGGGGCCGGCAGGCAGGCATTCTGTCACCCGAGAAGAGAGTCCCTGGCCTGTCCCAGATTGGTACCCTGGATTTGACTCTCCGTGTCATTATTGCAGCCTTCCTGTTACTGGGAAATCAGGTTCCCTGGGATGGCTGCCTGTTTGAGCTTAGAGTTTTCAATGCTGTTCCATTGTTAAATCAAGCTGTTTGTTCTTGACACCCAGAGGTTGAAGACAACTCCATTTCTGTGCCTTGATTTTCTTTCCTGACAAGAGAATTGACTCAAGCAAGATTGGCTTGGGATGTTAGTAGGAAACTCAGGTTCCCTAGGCCCAGCTCCTGTCATGCCGCTCAGCTGTCCTTTACATGAGTTCTCCCCTCCGTGTCACCTTTGGGTGTAGGGCCCGGCTGCAGAAGCCAGGCCTTCTCAGGCTGCCCGCTGAGTCATCCTGAGGGCTCTCCTGGAAGCTCTGGCCTGGAACGCCTGGGCAGTGTGTCAGCTGGGCCTGGCTAGAGGCCACCTGGGAGCAGGGTCTGCTGGGAGGAGGTGACTGAGGGGTTGATCTTTGTGGGGGGAATCCTATAGATAAATTTAGAAATACGTTTTACTGTAGAAAGTTTGGAAAACACCGAAAGCCAGAAGGAGATGAAAAAAAGATTCCTCAAGGCTGCTGCCTGAGATGTGAACTTCAAGTTTTCCAGGCTATGCATATTTACTTAAAAATAAAACAAAACCACAACTGTGTAATAGAAATATAACCCTATCCTCTTTCTCCCAATCTTTTTTTAATTGGGGCAAAATACACATAACATCAGTTTTGCCATCTTAGCCATTTTAAGAGGACCATGCGAAGGTGACCTTTGGTAAATTCTCTGTAAGCCTTGCTTGGCCTTTTGTTTTCTGTTTGCATCTCACACAGCCTGGTAACTCTTGCGTGGTTTACCCAGCACTGGAAGCACTGAGCTGAAAGCAGCCTGGAGATCAGTTCATATACAGAGGTACAGAGGAAACCTTGTCTTGAGGTGGAGAAGGGGGCAGGCTTAGGTGCTCCCGAGTGCAGCTGTAGGGACATCATTGAGAGCTGAGGCCGCTAGGCACCTAAGCATGGGACGTGACCGCTGATGGAGCTTCCCTAGGTGTGAGACCTCTGGGTGCGAGACCTCTGGCCGACCTCTGCCCTCTCCCTTGGAGAGGCCGCAGCTCTGCTTTGCTGCTGTCCGCTCTCTGCTCTTAGCCCTGTGTCTCATACCTCAGCTGCGGCGTACTCCCCACCGCTTCTCTGAGCAGCAGAGTTGTGTACTGTGTATTTCTGTACATAGTTTAAACGATTGAACTAGCTTTTTAAAAAGCACATTAGGGTTTTGTTGTTTCCTTGGTGATGGATTAGAGTTGCGAGGGTGTGAGTAGCTGCCCTGGTGCGCACTTCTGCAGGGTGGAAGGGTCTTCAGGATCTCAGATACTGTATTAGAGCAAAAGCACCAGTGATATACTGAGGCTAAGCTGCTTTTTAATTTCCTTTTAATACAGATAACGTGCTTATTGCAAATAATGAAGTACAGATATCTAAACAGAAATTATGCTAAAGCTTTGCCAGTGAGACTCTAGAAATAACGTCTGTTGTGTGGCAGTGGGGTTCCCACAGGTGGGTAGAGGTGGTGGGAGTGGGAGGGGACTTGTGGAGGGCACCGGGCTGCCCCAGCTGCGAGGTGGATGGGCATACAGTGGGTGGGGTCCAGTCTTTCCGAGTTCGAGGGCAGCCCTACCAACGAGGATTATTTGGCCCGACTTGTAATCGTGCCACCGTTGAGAGACTTGGACATAAAGTTTGTAAGATTTTCTACTCCATCTGTAATGTATTTTAGCTTTACAGAAAGTGTCCATTGTACCTAGCATTTGATGACCTGCTTTTCAATGCATCACGCCCCAAGCTTAAGCGCCTTTCTCACTGCTGTCTGTGGAGGGGGCGCTGGGCTCCACCGTGTGGACTCTACCATGTGGCCGTGCACACTCGGGCCTGCTGATGCAGTGGCTTCTCCTGCTGTGCCATTGGAGGCTGATTTCTGTGTCGCCTCTGTGTGCTGATCACTGTTGCAGCCCCTGCTGACGTGAGGAGCCTGTCAGGGCAGCTTTCCTTCCCCCGAAGGTGCTTGCCACCCCTGGCCCAAGGCCGGTGCCACTGTGCAGCTCCCCGGAGCTGACCCACTCGGGACCTAGTACGGCAGCATTGAAGTGTAAGTAAGACTGAGTATTTTTCTCACATTTGAGGTAGGGCTTTCACTTTTTCCTTTATTTTACTTTTTGTTCCTTTAAAATACTTTCTGATTCATTGTACCGAAACACATGTTGTTTAACTTCTTGCCAGGCTGGTGTTGCTTCCTGTGTGGGCTTCCTGAGCTCCTGGAGAGGGATTGGCTTAGGGTGCCCTGCGGTTAGCAGTACCTCTCAGCTGGGCTGGGGCTCCTCTTCCCAGGCTGCCGCAAGACTGAAGAAGCACACACAGCCATGTCTGGGTTTCTTTTGGGGACAGACAGGGCCGTGGCAGAGCTGTGGAGAGTGCAGAAGCCCGAGCCTGGTCCAGGGGCTCATGCTACCCAGTCACCTCTGGGAGCTCACTTGCAGCGTGGTGTCTGCTTCCATGTCTTAATGTCTCAGTGTGGCTGGCAGGAAGCCCACTGTCTCCAGCCCAGCTGTCGTGAATAGTCTGTCTCAGCGCCTTCCATGTAGGGGACCCCAGGGCTAGAACTGCCTCTGAACACATCGGAACAGCAGGATGTGAGTAACAGGAAGTGACAGAAATTGCCTAGAGTGCCAGGTCTTTTCTGGGCCACCTTCCTGCGGCAGCAGCTATATTTAGCAGGCACTTCCCAGCTGCCCCGCCAGGACACTGCCCTCTGCTCTCTGTGGCCAGTGGCCGGGCCTCATGTGCTGTGTCGCTCTGAGTCTCTGGTCTACCTGGTGCCCCACGGGTTGCTGCTCTGATGTAAAAACGCAGTGTTGGTTTTTGCTGGGTCACTTTGATTGGAGACACTGGGAGCAGCTGGAAGGTGGGAGAGTGGTGGGACAGTGGGAGGCCGCTGGTGCTGGGAGTGAAGAGGTAAGGTTCTGAAACGAAGTAAGCGACAGGAATGGTGCCTACGCTTCTCCACTTGTGGCTTAGGAGCAGAAGGCTGGAGTTTTCAGAGTTCAGGCTTGGTGGTGTGACTTCACTCACATGTCACGCAGAATGCCTGCAGGTGGGGCAGGCCCCTCTGTCCCAGAATCACCCACCTTGCTTTGTGCTGCTCCGGGCCCGGGTGGGTTTTTGTCCAGCAGCCCCCGTCTGTGCTCTCATTTGCCCAGCATCGGTGCGCATGCGCTGAGATCCTTGGGGTGGGCCTTCCTAGAGTGTGGTACTGAGTGTTGGTGGCTGTCCTCTGCCTGGCGGGTGGGGTGTGTTGGGTGGTGTTTTTGTTGGTCCCCTTTAGGTCAGTTTGATCCCTGTCAGGCCTTAGCTGGGCTTCTGTGCTCAGGATTTGAAAGCCTGCCCCAGATCTGGGTGTTTGCTGTGAAATGCACAGCACTGGCCCAGTCAGGTCGAGTCAGGTGGAAGGGGCAGCATCAAGGCCAGGCCTTGGGACCGCCCCTACCCTCATTTCGTCACTAGAATTTGTCCACTGGTATGTGTGGCTGCAGGCTGGGCTCTTGCCTTCTGTATGGCTGACTGTAAATGTAAGGCACAGTTGCATTGTGTGTCTCTGTTTAGGCTGGAGTCTTTTAGGATTTTTTTGCTGAAGATTTAAGGCATTCAGAAAGTCACACAGAGAGAAGCTGTGTGCTTGAGAAATAAACATGGAGATTGTTGAAGCCCTTGGTGCTCCCTTTCCCATCCCAGTCCCCTCCTGCCTGCCCTCCTTCTGCCGCCAGCGTTCCAAGTCCAGTGCATGTCATTTGTGGCACGTTGTTGGGCTTTCTCTGGTTGTGTGTGTAAGTACTAACAGTGGGTTGTTCTGTGTATCAAGTTTTACAACATCCTGTAGCCTTGTGTTTCTGAGATTTATCTATGTGAATAATATCTGTGATGAGTTTATCTATTCATCTACCTCTAGGTGAGTGGTTCAGAATTTAAAATGACTGCTCTTGCTTCTTGGAGTTAATCTGGAGAGGGGAATCTGGGGTATGGGTATGAGCCTCAGAGCTGTTTACAAGTGAAGGTTGTAATGCCGATCACAGGCCAGTTCAAGATTATCTAGCACCAAGTAGTGCTCCAGGGTACGAGGTGGCCTGCTTTGGGTGTCGGTTTAGTTTGCCTGGATTTCTTCCCGGTCACAACCAGGGCTGCTGGGCATGTGCTTATTCTTGACCTCTTGGCATACTTTCTCTGCCTGTGCTTCTAGGGATAGATTCCCCAGGTGTGCACCGCTTCAGCTTGACCAGATGCCATCAGATCACTGTGTGACTATACAAACATCAGATGCGGTCTGCGGAGCGCAGTGCTAGGGGATCCTGTCATGGGTTGGCCTTCTCATTGGGGGCGTGGCCTGCTGCGTACCAGGCCCTGTAGCACAGCCTGCTGTGCAGCCTGCTGCAGAACTCAATGCTGTCGGCAGCTCCGACCCAGCGAAAAGTATTTGAGTATCTAAACATAGAGAAGGTAGATAAAATCACAAGGTGGAAGGGACTTTGACCTCTACTCTAATCTTATGAGTGGTCTGTTGTTGACAGAAACGTCATTACATAGTACTGTATATGGCTATATTTTTAAACAGTGGTGACATATTAGCAGTATTTCTTCTCCAGTGTCATTAACTTTTTTTACCCTATGGAACTTGATAGCAAATGGGGCCGGTGATACAGGTCAGCGGCATAGCGCCTGCCTGGCAAGTGCAAGGTCCTGAGTTCGATTCCCTGCACCCCCCACCAAAAAAGAATAGAACTGATAACAAATGAAGACCTAATGTGTGAGATGAGCCATAGGATGTGACTGAGATTTTCATAGACACCTTGACTTTGTGTCCAAAATGGAGCCACTGACCCCCCACCTCTGAAGCCTGTGCATCCAGTGTCCTGGTGCCTGCACGGCAGTTACCCTCATCCACTGTCTGAGGGATCCTGTGGGTTTGGCTGTGTCTCACCCCATCCTGGTGTCATATCAGAGTCCCGCCCTGCCCCTGTCCGCTTCATGTAGTGGGTTGCTGAGGGACTTTTGAAAAAGTGTTCTACCCTCTGCCCTGTCCCACCATGTCTGTTTTCAGGAAAGCAACTAGAGCGATGCTTTTTCAACCCAAGTCAGATGCCAGCCTTCTGGGTGGAAGCTGCCACGGCTCTCTGTACCTTGTGGAGTAGGTGCCAGGCCTAGAGCCTATGTGGCCCTCTGAGGCCCCACCCACCGTGTGACTTCAGGGTCCGGCTGCTGGCCTTCCCCCTCACCCCCAGTCTTTGCTACCCTGGACACCGCCGCCCTCTGCTTGTTCTGGACTCCTCTTCCCATCACATCGACCGCAGCTGCACCCTGGTCTACGAGTCGCTCCTTGATTGAGGGGACTGCAGGGCTGAGACTGGGGTGGCCTTGTCCTGCGTGTGACTCTGGTCACTCCCAGGTGCTGGTGGTGAGGTCGGTTGTGCTAGGCTGGCCCCAGCTGGGAAGAAGCTGGCCCAGGGTCTGTGTTCTGAGTTCTGCCTTTCATTCACAGGGGCCTGCTGGTTTTACATGTCTCAGCTGGATCTCCAGCGGTTTTTGAGAAATGAGCTGCCATTTCCTGCTGTGCTTGTGCAGGCTGAGTCCCAGGCCTAGTGTCACATTCTGACAGCAGAGCTCACACTGAGCCAGAGGGCACAGTCCTGGCGGTGCTGTCGTGCGCTCTGACTGAGACACGTGTGTGGCGAGCTTCTCGGTGCCTGGGCCCCACCCCATCCCCGAGGACGTGTGCCCAAGGTGTGTCCATGAACTGCTGCTTTCAGAGATGGGATTTTATAAGGTAAGGGCACACCTTGAACTTGTGCACATGCCCCATCCTTGAGAAATGTGTAAAAAAAAAAGAAGTGTGTCTTACTGTGGGCTTGCTCCTCAGTGTTCCCTGTTCAGCTTTAAATACCCGTATGGCTAACTGGCCTTTTTATTGTGAGCTCCCGGGCGCATGCTCCTCAGTGGTGAGCCCATGCACAGCTGTAGTAGAGCATTGTGCCCAGGGTGCCAACCCTGCCGTCTCCACAGGGTCCTTCTGAGTGCCCTCTGCTATTCAAGGACTTCCCTCGTGGGCCCGTTGGCCATCCACCTGTGCTCTGTCTGTGACTTTGGCATTACAGCGGTGTCCTGTCGGTGGAATCACACAGCCCTTCACCTTTGGGACTGGCCCTTTCTCCTCAGCGCAGCCCCCAAGGTGTGGCTTGGGGTTGGCGTGCCACAGTACTGTGTTAGTCACGGAAGCATGGCAGAGAGTTGTTTGCTGTGGTTATGAATACAGCTGCTGTAAAAACCTCAGACAGGTGTTGGTGTGACCATAGCTCTCCATTCCCCTGGAACACAAGCTGAAGAGTGATTGCTGCACCCTGTGGCAGTTGTGTGTTGTTTTCAAGAAACTGCCAGACTGCTTTGCGGAGCGGCCGTACTCTTTCACATTCCGTCCTACACGGTCCGGTTTCTCCACAGCCTCCCAAGCACCTGGTGTTGCCGACTATGGAGGCTGAGTATCTTCCATGTGCTTACTTGCGCAGCTATTTCCTCTGACATGATGGGAAGGGGTCCTCGCTGTGTGGGAGGGCAACAGGCAGCCCTCTCCTGGGTCTTTCTGGATGCATCCAGTAGTTGGGCAGACAGCAGGTGCTGGGTGCCTCGAGGGTGCTGGCTGGGGTAGTGGTCTTTGGCACCTCTGCTCTTAGCGAACTCTGTCCTGCCAGGCTCCCCATTTCCTTTCCTTTGGCTGAAAGAGCAGGCTTGTTGGACCTTTTCCCCCCTGCCCTTTCTACCTGCCAGCCTCTTTAGTGCAGTCCTAGAAAATAGAAGGCTTACTGCTGTGTCATCCCATGCTGAGCCCCCAGTTGGTGTGGGTGTCTCCCCACCTTAGCTGGTCCCAGGCATGCTTCCAAATTCCCAGAATTGTAGTCCTCCGCCAGAGGAGTAGGGAAAGGTGGGAAAGGTACATCTACGCCGGCTGGATTTGGACCATGGAATGAGAAGAGTGAGCAGCTCTGTGTCCTGGTGGATGCCCCTCCCCTGCCATTCTGTGCCTTGTGGTGGTGGCCTTTGGACCATCTAGGGTGCAGGGCCTCACAGTTACTCCAATGAATGCTGTTTGATTTGACCTTTGGTCTCAGCGTGGCACAGTGTGCAGTGTCTTGATCATCTTGTCCTTTGGGGTCTCGTTTACAAAGGAGATGCACATTGGGCACTGTGGTGGAGATGATTGTGGTGGGGTGTTCAGCTTGTGGTTTTCTGTCAGGGGACTGCCTTTGCTTTTATCATCCAGCTCTTGTCTCTTCACCTCTGTTTTGAATGCTTGGGAAATGTGGGCATAGCAGGACAGCCGGTCTGATGATTTAATGAGGTGCCCACATCACACTGCCAATTCCTGAGCTGGAGTCGCTGTCTTGGGGAGTGAGTGCCAGCTTTCTCTCTGCCCACTGCCTGCTGCTCTGTTACTTTGCACTTTAAATCTTGCCCACCTGTCTAGACGAGAAGCAGCTGTGGGTAGAGGTAGGAACCCAGCCTGCACCAACCTGTAGGTGTTCTGGCCCTGGGCCTCATTCCTGTGAGACTTCAGGCTGCCTGGCTGGCCATGTCTGGCTCTCTGTCCTGAAAGCTGCTTCACTAGGGTGTGGGGAACTACACTAGGGGATGCTGGCAGACACCCTGCAGGTTGCCTGAGCGTGAGCTGCCGTGGTCATCTTGCACCAGGATGTGTAAGCAGAGCTCAGCTTTTCCTGCATATAGGAAATCTCACCTTTGTTTCCAGTACATCTTTTCACCATGATTTCTTAAAGATCATTGCCTATGGTTGAACAACCTTCTGCCAGGACCTTGGCAGATAATTTTGTCTGGCTTTGGTATCATGTTTTTTTCTTTTTAGGGATTGGGAATTGAACCTAGGGCCTTTGTACTGAAAAATATCCTCAGCCTTTTTTAATTTTTAAAATTTTGAGATGGAGTCTTACCAAGTTGTACACATTGGCCTCTAGCTTGTGACCCTCCTGCCTTAGCCTCCTAAGCCATTGGGATTATAGATACGTGCCACCATACCTGGCTTGGCCTGGGTGTCTCGGGCTGATTTGGAGTAACAGGGCATTCACCTTATCTCTTGGGAGACTACATACTTGTATGCAAGGGGGAGAGCGAAAGTTCTCCCTCGGATACGTGGTTCATTTTCATTTTCTTTCTCTCTTTTTTTTTTTTGTACCGGGAATCGAACTCAGGACCTTGTGCTTGCCAGGCAGGCACTTATGCCACTGAGCTATATCCCCGGCCCTTAGCTTTTTTTTTGTATGTGGTTCATTTTCATTACTGTATGCCCTGCGTTAATTAACTGCTGCTCTGTTTGCAGTGGGCTTGCTGAAATGGTAATGCTTGCGTGTGCAGGGTTGCATCCCTGTTTGGGGCCGGGGTAGAGCTGCTGAGTCACAGAGTCTAAGTGCCGTGGTTTTCTAATGTAGCTGCATCAAACTCCACCCTCGCCAGCACTGGGCTCTGTCACTCTGGGGCATCCATGGCAGCAGAGGGCATCACTGTGGCCGGAGACTGGTGCAGCTGAGTACTTGCTTGGTCTGTACTGGCTGTTGGTGAAGTAACTGTTAAGGTCTTTTGTCCGTTCTTCTTTTAGTTGGTCTGCTTTTTCTCTTTGTGACGTTTTAGAGTTCTTTTACTTCCAGAAGTGCTTTCTCTGAGAAGCACACCCACACCTCACTTGGGAAATGTGGGCATAGCAGAAGCACACCCACACCTCCCCCTCAGGTCTGCTGACCACGAGGTCAGGCGAGCTGGCCTTTCCAGGCTGGGTCCCCAGGCAGCCACCTGCCTTCCTGCTGTGTGTGTGGCTCAGCCCAGCCTTGCTTCTGGCCTGGGCTGTGCTGGTTGACACATTGGGTTCAGTTCACCCCTACTTCGGATGCATTCATCTTTCAGGCTACTCTAGCTATGTGAGCCATTTCTTACCTTACACGTTTGCTTATGTCACATTTGTGTCCTGGCCTGCAGTAGTGTGCTGTGGAGCCTGGGTTGGGGGATGGTTCTAACCTTTTTGCACCATCCCTTGGTTGTAGGTAGCGATGGCTGTGATCCAATCTGAGGGACACTTTAGATTCTTTAGAGCGGCTCCCCTGCATCCGGCCCTCATTTGGGCCTGGTGGGCTGGTGACAGCCAGGAGTGGGGAGCCTGTGTACTCATCCAGCCCTGCTTCCTCCCCAGGGGCCGCCCTGTCCACACAGCCGCCCTTCAGGGATTCATTTAGACTGCCTCAGAATCGGCTGTGGAAGGGACCACCCTCACCCTGCCAGTGCTGGTGAGGGGAGGAAAAGGCTCCTGCCTGAGATGAGCTGTGTTGGCTGTGCCACCCCTCCTGGCTGGTGGTAGGGACGTGAGGCTGCCTAGGAGCTCACCAGGAAGGCGGCCCAGGGGGATGGAAACACAGATAAGTCTAGGGGGAGCGTGACAAAATGTGCACGGGACCGGGAGGCAGATGGGGCCCAGCTAGGGTTGGGCAGCTCCAAACTATGAGTTTGTCTCCAAAGTGCCAGGGCCTGGTTGCAGAGAAGCAGGGGAGTGGTTTTACTGGGCAGGGCTCTGTCAGATCCTCACGGGGCTCTATGGTGGTTGGTGGAGCGCAGAGCCCTCTTATGGACAGTGCTGTCCACATGGGCAAGGCTCCTGCTTCTGTCACATGGGTGGTAGCCAAGGACAGAGGTCCCGGAGGAGGCTCCCATGAAGGATGCTTTTCTAGTACTTTGCAAGACCTCCTAGACTCAAACCCCATAGCCGCGCTAGGCCGTGGTGGTGCCCTTAGGAGCCCCAGTATCTCAGTGGGGAAGTGGAGGCCCAGGACGGAGGAGACCTGCTGCTGCAAGCTGCATAGCGAGGGAGGGCTGCACACCATTCTCCCTGTACCTGCCTCCCTGATGGCTTTTCCAGAAGAGAAGCAGAGTCTGCCCTCATTTCAGCAGTCCGTGGCCGGCTGGCATTCAGATCCGCACCTGTTGGGAAAGGTTGAGGAGGAAGGCCTGAACCCAGTTGCTGTCTGTCTCTCGTTGTCTGTGGCATTGGGACACAACAGCCTTGTCTGTCATCTGCTGCCTGGCTGCCGGGAAGCTGTTCTGGGAGTGGCTTCTTCATGCCCAGGGGACGGTAGAGGCTCGCCACAGACTGAGTTAGGGGGCAAGGTGGCACTTCTTGGGGAGGCTTGCCTGGGAGGGGTAGACAGAGCCCTAGGGAGCAGGGGGCATAAACGTCCCATTGTTCTCTGTATCCTGTTGTGTAACTCCTGCATAATTCCTGAGGTACCCAAGGTGAAGTGTGTTTTCTTTCTTTACTGTATTTACTGTGCTGATAAAAGTGTTCTAAGTGGAGCTTACACCAGAGTGAGTCATGAGGGCAGTGTTTGTTCCGACATTGTGGACAGATGGGCATGCGCAGGACCTCAGCACTGGCTCAGGCCCTCTGGTTCCTCAGCCTAGCAGCCCTGTTCCCAGACCCTGCTTGGTATCCTTGTGGCCTGTTGGTATCTGAGATGGGTGTGTGTGTGTGTCCCTCCCCAGTGAGTCCAGTGTGGGTAGAACCCATCTGTCCTGGCCTTCGAGCCCCGGGTGCAGAGCACACAGCAGCAAGTGCATGTGGTGCCCGTGGGGGCTGTGAGTGCTGGGTGGGCAGGAGCCTGCCGTGGAGTCTGGTCACGCGGCCCCCTCCAGCCCCAGGAAGGCTGTGTTCCTCAGCCTCCTCCTGTGTGCGCCTGGCTCCTCCACCACCCGTCCCCGCACCGTTTCTTCATGTGGGAACCCCAGATATGTGGGAGGGAGCAAACCATGCCCTGGAGACCCTGCTTTGTCACCCTCGTGACGAAACTTAGTCACTGGAGAGAAACCGGTGTGGAGGCACGGCCTCGCGTGGTCAGCACCTAGAAGGTGACCAGCCAGCGATGGAAAGCGCTGTTCTCACAGGCTCTTCTTGATGTGAGGTAGAGCTGTAGGGCGGGCAGGAATCCACAGTGAAATCCCACTCTGCTGGTGGATCCCAGGGATGCAGGCATTTCCCTCACACTGCTGCTGGCAGTGCCCAGTGGTACAGCCTTGTGGAGCGGATGTGGCAGTGGCTAGGGAAGCTCCCCTACATGTACTCTTTGTGCAGCGTCCACGTCCAAGGATTCATCCCAGTGATGCAGTGGAAAAATAGGAAAGGACCCATTCATGGTGGCACTGTTTGAAACACAGATCGATTATTTATTTATTTATTTAATGACGGGGTCTCTGCTACATCGTCCAGGCTAGCCTCAAATTCACTCTGTGACCCAGGCTAGACTTGACCTTGCAGTCCTCCTGCCTCAGCCTCCCAGAGCACTGGGATCACAGACATGGCCAGCATGCCTGGCGTGAAACAATGTGAGATTGATGTTACTAGACAAGGACTGGCCGACTGGCCAGCTCTTCTCGATGGAGTGCGGCACTGCTATGGGAAGAGCAAGAGCCCACATACTGTTGAGGAGCAGTGGCTGGGTTGTGAGAGGCTTGAGTGCGAGCGCAGGGGGGTGCAGTGTCTGTGGCATGGACACATAGAAGAAGGGTATGCACGTGTGCCATCTGCTCGGAAGGTGAGCCCGTGCTGCTTTCCAAGCGACCTGCGGGAACCAGGGCGCAGGTGTGAAAGCCGTGCTTCTGAGCGGGTCTCACTTTGTAGATTGGCCTTCAGAACCATTTAGATATTTAACATCATTATGAAAAAGTAAGAGGTGATGACCCTTGCAAACACTGACAGACCTTGTCAGATTTTTGTTTACAAGTTCTACTGGGGGCCTGCGGATTATAGCTCAGCAGCTCAGCGCCTTGCGCAGCGACCTGCAAGCACGAGGTCATGAGTTTGATTCCCAGTTCAAAAAGAAAGAAAGAAAAGTTGTACTGTTTGCCTCCTGTCAGTATTTGAGAACTCTTTTCTCTCAGACCATTGCCAACCCTGGATTACCACCTTTCAGAACTTTGCCAGTCCCACGGGTGGGAGTAGATTTGCTAATCCCCCCCTTTCCTGATGCCTGCCCTGTCATGCATTCGCTGTTTCATACTTGTGTGAGGTGCGAGTCAAAGATAGCCCTTTTCTCTCAGAAAGGTTTTTCTGTTGATTTGTAAAAGCCCTGTTCTGTGGATATCATTTTCACTTGTAGTCATTGCCGGGTCTGTGCTGAGTCCGGTTGCTGAGGCCCGAGCGAGTAGCTGGTTGTTAGTCTGTCACACAGCGTGACGTGCTCCTGTTACTGGGTGCTGGAGTAACTGGCCAGACCTGCGCCGTTCAGGTGCCACCATCAGGTGCCCGCTCTCTGGAGTGACAGCTGTGTTCCTGTGTTCCTGTGTCCTCCTTTCCCTGCAGGCTTTCTTACAGTTTATTATTTATATACCTGGGTAGTGAGTTGTTGTAAACGTCTGCTTAGGTTCGTTGCTGACAAATATAAAAACTAAATTTGCTTCTTTCTAGTTCGAGATTGTTCTTGATATTTAGTGACTTGCTAAGCATGTTTATGTTCTCAATGTGAATATAGGAATGAAAGGCTTGTTTTCCTGAGTGGGCGTTCACAGCACGCGTTTTTGAAGGTAGACTGGGAAGCGCTGTCTGTGGCAGGCAGCCTGGCTCAGGGTGCATCGCATGTGTTCCTCCTGCAGGTCATCACTCCCTGCAGGAAGCTCATCCTGTGTGCTGACAACAGGAAGGAGATGGAGGACTGGATCGCAGCGCTCAAGACCGTGCAGAGCCGGGAGCACTTCGAGGTTAGAAGAGCCGCCTTCCGCACACAGCGCCCTTGCATGTGAATGCTTCAGGACTCACTGCGTCTGGCTTTCCCGTGTGTGGGCCTTGTCAGAGGCTGCCTCTCAGCCGACCTGGCGCTCTGCCACCTGTCCTTTACAGTGTCCTCCTCCTCTCCAGGATACTTTGTTCCACTTGTTCAAAGTGCTCATTTAAGAGTGGAAGGGCGCCTTACCCCTACTGTCTGTTTCGCTCTTCTAGCCCACCCAGTACAGCATGGACCATTTCTCAGGGACGCACAACTGGTACGCCTGTTCCCACGCGCGGCCAACCTACTGCAATGTGTGCCGGGAGGCCCTGTCCGGGGTCACGTCCCACGGGCTGTCCTGTGAAGGTATGAGCGCTGCCTTTGTGCTTCTCTTACAAAAGGTGGCCTGCGGTTGTCCTTGGCGGAGCCTTGGAAATCCAAACACAGGCATAAAATCCACCAGCCCTGCAGTCAGTCCAGAGTCCCCTGCATGCTTGTGTTTTACCCACAGAGGAGTCTGCGATATACCAGCTTTTATGAAAGGGAGATGGTAGACTTCAAGCACATGGACTGGATACACAGGGATAGTCAGACTGCACTGCTCTCTGGTCCTACAGACAGGGTAAAAGATGTCTCACAGGCATTGAGCAGGGACCTTATGCAGGGAGTGTGAGCCTGTGGTCAGGTCCTGTCTGCCGCATAGTTTCTTTAGCTTGTGAGTTTGACATTTTAAATGGTTGAAAAGAGCTGGGCATAGTGGCACACAC
Organism: Chinchilla lanigera; assembly: GCF_000276665.1. Taxonomy (NCBI): domain Eukaryota; kingdom Metazoa; phylum Chordata; class Mammalia; order Rodentia; family Chinchillidae; genus Chinchilla; species Chinchilla lanigera. The sequence continues at coordinate 2,766,782 of NW_004955453.1, read as the reverse complement.
CTGTAATCCCAGTACTTGGGAGGCTGAGGCAGGAGGATTGCTGAGAGTTTGAGGCTAGCCTGGGCTACAGAGTGAGTTCAAGGCCAGTATGAACTACACAGGGAGACCCCATCTCAAAAACAAAACAAAACAAAGGCTGAGAAGATTCAGAAGAAGCTTGTGTGACCCTCAGGAGTCAGATGACCTCAGACTTCAGAGTCCACACAACATGGCCCCGCCTTCATGTTGCAGTCTGGCTGAGGGGTTGTGTCAGCTGCATGTGGGGCCTGCGGACCTCATCTGCCCACCACCTGTGCTGGTCTCCCTGCCTCATTCCTCATCCCAGGCTGAAGCTCACAGAGACGGCTGTGACCGAGAGCCCCATCATCCCCAGCTTCCCCGACAGGCTGCCTTCCCTGAATGGAGGTGCCCGTTACAGACGGTGCCTGTCGCTTTGTGTGCTCCTCTCACAGTGTGCAAATTTAAGGCCCACAAACGGTGTGCTGTGCGCGCAACCAATAACTGCAAGTGGACCACGCTGGCTTCGATCGGGAAGGACATCATTGAGGATGAGGACGGGGTACGTGTCAGGGTCTTGCCGTGTGCTGCCCGGCCTGGCCGCTCGCTCCCCCGGCTGTTCTGTGTGCGCATCAGCTAATGGTGTAGGGGCCACGTGGCCGCCCGGGCTCCCCACTGTCCTGACCCCATGAGCCTCATAGCACAAGCCCTGGTGGGCACACGGCAGGCCCCTCCCCAACACTGCCCTTCACCACTCCTCAGGCTGGGGCAGTGTCGTAGCCTCGGGCTCTGCTGCCCTTATGTCGCAGTGCAGGGTGTCCCCAGCGTGTCGTGTCCCCCTTGCTCTGCAGATCGCCATGCCCCACCAGTGGCTGGAGGGAAACCTCCCGGTGAGTGCCAAGTGCACGGTGTGTGAGAAGACCTGCGGCAGTGTGCTGCGCCTGCAGGACTGGCGCTGCCTGTGGTGCAAGGCCATGGTGAGTGGCCGGCGAGGGGCCCTGCGCGTGCGGGATGCGTGGAGAGGCAAGGGGAGCTCTGTGCTCCGGGCCCCAGGCTGGTGGTTGAGGTGGTTATGCAGTTCCCTGGTTGGAGCCGGGCTGGCCAGGAGGAGCCAAGGCACGGGCAAGCGCACCCAGAGGCTGCTGCCCAGGAGCCCAGGCCCTCGTCCTGACAGTTACTGGTGTCTGCGAGGGAGGTAGGGGTAAGGGCCATTCCTTCCCTCTGCTCATGTGAGCAGCGCTGGTCTGTCAGGTGAGACCAGGACTCTGCTCAGTGGGAGCAGGTCAGCTGCCCCGATAGTGCCTGCTGCTCCACAGCCAGGCATCCTGGTGTATGTGGGAGGTGGCTGAGCCCTGGTGACAGGGGCATTCTGTTGCAGGTCCACACGTTGTGTAAAGAGTCCTTGATGACCAAGTGTCCGCTTGGCCTGTGCAAGGTGTCAGTCATCCCTCCCACGGCGCTCAACAGCATCGACTCTGATGGTGGGTCCTCTGAGCCTGTGCTGTGGTCAGCGAGAGGCTGGCCACAGTTGTGGGGTGGGAGGAGGCCATGGAGAGGGGATGTGGCATCCTGGAAGTTGCTACAGACACACTTAAGCAGTGAGGCTGACATTTTCCCTGAAGGTGATGGGTCCGTTTGGCTGTCAGGTGGGAACTGGTCTGTGGCCTCTGGCTATGCTAGGAGCTGCAGGAGCTGCGCGCGTGCCTGTGTGCTGGTTTTAGCCGGCTGGCTCAGTGCTGCTTGCATATGTCCAGCTGGCACACGGTGCCACGTGTTGGCAGACTGGTGCAAGATCTCTGGGGTGTGTAGTTCAGAGGAAGTAACTGTCAGATGGGTGGGGGCACGGGTGTGGCCAGTGTAGCCATGTGAAGGTCGGAGTCCTCCTAATGCGAAGTCAGATTGGGTGGGACTCACCTGTCACGGGGAGTAACATTGTGGAAGTGTGCTTGTCTGGCGCTGATTCAGTGCCATGTGCGTGTGGGTCCCTGGCCCCCTGCACCACCTGCTGCTGCTTATTGGTCGCTCCTTTCCACCTGCACAGCTTACCTGGCTTCTCCTGTCCTGTTCCCTGTTCACACCTAGGGTTCTGGAAGGCCACCTGTCCCCCGTCTTGCACAAGTCCCCTCCTGGTCTTTGTCAATTCTAAAAGTGGGGACAACCAGGGCGTGAAGTTCCTCAGAAGATTCAAGCAGCTGTTGAACCCTGCCCAGGTCTTCGACCTCATGAACGGAGGACCGCACCTTGGGTAGGAGACTTACAAAGTGTGTCTTTTTGGGAGTTCCGTTGTTTTGTAAATAAGGCTTGTTTATTTATAAGGTACAGAAAATTTAAAATAGGAAGCAGTCTGTCTCAAGCTGCCTCTCTCCGGTCCCACTAGAAGATTGCTCTTAATTGATGGAGGTTTGCACACATGCACGTGTACACACACACACTACACACACGCAGTGCAGCCACATACACATGAGCCTTCCAAGCTGGCCAGGCCCCCACTTCAGTTGCTGCCGGGCAGCCTGCCGTGCACACGCATCTGCCGCAGCGCCCGTGTCTCTGGGTCACTGCACACAGGCCTGCCGCCCTGCTTGCCGGCTGCTCTGTCCCTAGGAAACAGCTTTCCTTCAGGGAGGCCCAGCCTGTGTCCCCTTGGTGCAAAAGATGTCCAGGTGCACAGGGCCCACAGGGCTGGGCGCATGCTTCCATCTGTAAGCCCATGTGTGTCCTTCCAGTTCTGAATTTAGCTCAGCTTCGTAGAAAACCATGTGCTTCCATAAGTTTTGCCATTTGTACTAATTTCATCCTTATCTAGAGGGCCTGTTCAAGGCGGGCTCTGAGAGAGCGCTGGCGGCTTGGGGAGTTGCTGGCCTGATCGTGGCCATGCTCCAGGCCCGCTGTCTGGTGTGCGCTCACTCGCTCCAGCAGGCGCCTGCCCCCTGAGCTGGGCCAGGAGGGAGGGTGTTGTCCTTGGAGCCTGTGCTGCTGTAACTTGAGCTGGGCTGACTCACTGCCTGTCCTTGGCTGACACCCCGCCTGCGCGCGTGGGGCACGCTGCCCGGTGTTCTGTGCACACTGGTCCTTCGTGTGCCTTACGGGTTGGCTTCCCCGCTTGCATCAAGGCCTGCTGGATAGAAGCCCCACAAGGCAGCCTGTTTGCTCAACGACAGTGCTCCCTGGCTCTGCAGGCAGCCCCCTCTCCCGTCTCATGGGGTCATGTCCACCGAGCCGCAGGAAGAAGTGCTTCAATTAAGAAAGGGACGTGGAGATGCCTCACCTTCCATGTCAAGCGAGGGAGGCCAAGTAGCTAAGATGCTTAATGGGCTGCCAGGGACACTCGCTGAGTGCTTCATAATGGCTTGGGCAGGGCAGCAGCACAGCAGAGCTGGAGAAGAAGAACTGTTAACTCTGGCATGCACGCAGAATTCCCCAGTGTGTAGTCAGAGTTAAGTGTGTGATGACAGCTGGGTGTGGCACTTACAGCCTCTGGAAGGCTGAGGCAGGAGGATTGTAAGTTTGAGACTGGGCATGGGCAATTTAATGACTTAGGCCGTGTCTCAAAATAAAAAATAAATAAAGGACTGGGGGTGTAACTTAGTGCAGAGGTCCTGGGTTCAATCCCCAGCACTGTTAAAAAAAAGGAAAAGTATGTGAAGAGACAACAGGGGCAGACATGGGCAGCTGGGGTCGCATCAGTGCAGTGGCGCCCCAGTTCTCTGGCAGCTACTAGGAAGGGGCGTGGGAGTCAGGCCAGCCTCAGTGTCTCCGCTGTGCTGGTGTCCGGCAGAGCTGGCGTGCGCACTGTGCTTCCACCCATCTCCCCACGTGCACGGGGGAGGGGGCCGGGCCGGGCCCACGCGGGCAGCTGCTGCCGAGGGAAGGCTGCGGGTGTGCGCTGAGAGGCGAGAGGTTCAGCTCTTCCTTGGGGTGAGGTCGGCACCCTAAGGGGAGGTGCTTGAAGAGAGGAAGGGCAGTGGCCGGGCCCAGCCGGGCATAGTGAGGGTGGGGGAGAGCGCCAGGGGTGGCCGACACGTCGGGCCCAGGTGGTGGTGCTCGTCCTTGAGGAGGGACGTGTCCTGCTCGAGCAACTGTGGGACTCCGGGTGGCTGTCCTGGTGACCAGGTGCGGGTGTCGATTTGGGGTTGTGAGTGCTGGTGCCATTACAGAATTGGAGACACCGGTGGGGCCCAGCAGGAGGACGGTGAGGAATGGGCCGAAGGCAGCTGGGGTACCCTGGGCTGGGACCCGGTGTGGGGGGCCATGTGACAAGCAGGAATCCCAGGGAGGAGACTGAGAGGACTTACAAGGGGAGGGGGCCGGGTCACCTCACCTGCAGAGTTAATTGCTGCTGAGGAGACAGGCAGGGGACATGCAGAATGCTAGGCAGAGACGCGACTGCCTCTCCTGGGGTTGAGTGCCCAGGCTCACCGTGCAAGGCAGTGCGGGGCATACCGGAGGACAGTCATGGGCGGCAGGGGTGGGCTGTAGCGGGCCGCGTGGAGTCTGGTGCTGCTCGGGCTGCAGCATCTCCAGCCTCTTACTCGGGGATGGACCCCGGCCCTGGCTGGAGGGCTGCCTGGGCCCACGCAGACAAAGGGCAGAGTCAGCACAAGAGCAGCGGCTTCCCACGACTGCATGTTGTCTCACCGACTCTCTTTTCTCTGCAGCTTGCGGTTATTCCAGAAGTTTGACACCTTCCGGATTCTGGTTTGTGGCGGGGATGGTAGTGTTGGCTGGGTCCTCTCTGAAATCGACAGCCTCAACCTTCACAAGCAGGTGCCTGGCGCGGGGAGCCTAGCCTGGGGTGGAGGGGCCAGGGTAGAGAGCAGCGCAGTCTTTGCCACTCGTGGTTCAGGGCTTCTGCCCATAGCGGGGCCAGTGAAGGGGGTGGGGGCTGTGCAGGTTGTGGGCGGAGGGCAGGAGGGAGAACAGGACAAGAGCCCCGGGGCATCTTGGGTGCCCTGGTCCTACAGGGCTGAGGTATGGGAAGTTGGAGTGGGCAAAGGGAGCTGCCTCAGGCGCCAGGGCCAGCTGGTCTGGGGGGCCGCTGTCCTCCTTGCCCAGCTCTTCTCTGAGGGTGATGCAGCTCACTCTTGCTTGGCGCCTCTGGCCTGGAAGGAGAGGAGGGAAGCTCCCTCAGCTCCTTGAGTTCAGTGTTGCTCGCTAGATCCAGTTTTTGTATTAAGATAAAAATAGATCTTCCAAGCTGTATATTCATGGTTTTATTCCCAACCACCCCTCCCCGCAAGTGAGTAGTCCCCGTGACATCTCTGTGACCGTCTCAGACTTGTGTCCAGATGCATACAGTACAGTGTGTAGTGCAGTTTTAAGCAGACTCAGGTTGCCCTTGTGTGCCCCTTCCTGCGCTCTGTGCTCCGTAGTACGCCAGGGAGCCTCGAGCTGCCCTCAGTGAATTGCTCTGCGCGGCAGTGTCCCTGCAGCCTGGCTGCTCACCTCCAGTGAGTGGAGCTCAGGCAGCTCTGGAACACCTGAGTCTTTGTTTTTCCAGGGGCCACTCTGGGTAAACCCTGGGTTGGGTCCCTCTGTCAGAGCTGTGCTGCCCTGTGTCCCCTCTGTGACCATGGGGCTCATCTTTCTAGTTTTGCCCAGCTAAGCAAATAAAGTCTTATCTTTGCAGTATTTCTTTAATTCTTATTAAGTCAAGCATTGTCTCAGTTGACAGACAGTAAGGTTTTGGGTGAGTTGTCTATTCATGTTTTTCTCTCATTTTCTTTTGTAATATTCAGTGTATTTTAAGCAATTGATGTCTGATTGTCATATTGTCTGTCATTGCAGATTTTGTCCCCCAGTTTGTCATGTGTCAACCATTTTTTTGGTTGTCCTTTCCTTTGTGGCTTTTGTCATTTGTTCTGTTGAGACACCTGGTCACAATGCACGATAACCCGATGCTGATCTGTGTGTTGTCTTACTCGCCCACGCTTCGCTGCCGGCGGCCGCAGCCAGGGCCTCACACTAAGCAAGGTCTCTGCCACTGAGCTGCACCTCAGCCCATCGTTAGGACCCTTTTAAAAAAGCAGCTGAGCGTCTGTGTGCCCGGAGCACATTTTCAGTGACTTGAGTCCTGTGCCCTGAGCCGGGTCACAGAGCTGCCTTCGTGGCTGTGCCATAGGAGTGTAACAGCAGGAGTGTGGCGATGACCTGGGGCCAGCCCACCACGGCCAGGCCAGGCCAGGCCAGAGTGCAGGAAAGGCGAGCGGCACCTTCCGGTAACAGCAGCAGAGCAGCCTGCGTCGTTCTGTTGGTTTGGTGGAGGCCTGTCTAGTGCACTGTCGAGCTCACTAGCTGAGAACACAGTGAAGTCTAGGGGTTGAGTCCATGATTATGCTGAATGGCTCTCTTGAGCATTCATCTCTGATTTCCCTGTGGCCCTGGGTGCTCCTCCAGCCACAGCCCCCCCGCCCCCCAGTGGCATTGCTTTCTTCTCCTGGCTCCCTTTACCTACCTCCTTCACTCTTCTGAGGCAGCTTGGTGACGTGCAGAGGTTTGGCTGCTGTGTGTCCCCAAGGACGTCCTGGGCCTTCTGGCTCAGTGCTGCAGATTGCCAGCCCCTAGCTGTCCCCCGCCCCTAAGCCTTTCTGTGCAGCCTGAAGGGCATGGTCCATCCGGGTGACTGAGTGGAAGTCTCAGTCGCTCTTGAGTCTGTGTTCCCCCGTCCCTGTGTGCCAGCGCAGGTGCTGTCTCGCCGCCTCCCGCTGCCTAGGCCATCATTGTGTTACCCAGCCCCCGCCTGTTCTGTCCACGTTCACCTGGGCGGCACCCTCAGCCCCACCATGGGCAGGGTGCACCCCAGCAGTGAGCCGCAGGAGCCCGATCTGGCCTTCTGCTTGTCTGCTTCTGCCTCCCTCAGAGCCCTCCTGTGCCCTGAGCTCTGGAAAGCCTCTGCCAAGCCTAGCCCCTCCTCTGGCCTGTGTGTCCCCTCGAGTGTCCACTGCTGCCTCCTGTTTCACCCTTGTCATGCTGCTGTCCCCACAGATTGGCAGGGGGGGGACAGGTGGCTGTGCAGTGCTGTAGGCAGGGCGGGCCGTGCCCCAGCCTCAGGACTGTGACCTCTGTGGGCTGTGATCTGGCTGGTCACTGTCGTCTGTATGGGCTGCTGGAGAGCTCTGGGCAGCCCACACTGGGGGCCCTGAGCACAGACCTGGCTGCAAGGGCTCCAGGGTGGGAATGCTATGTGCAGGGCTAGGCTCTGGGCAGTGGCAGGTGGGGGACCTATGGCGTCTGTTTGGTGGGTAGCCCTCCCGTGTTTATTCTGACAAGACTTTGAAGCCATCAGAAGTGTTTTAAGAGGTACAGAGGGACAGTAGCGAGGGCCATGGAAGGGAATTTGGCCTTGATCAGGGGCTGTCCTTCACATGTGGGCCCAAGTGCAAGAGGGAAGGATGGGCTTTGGACAGCCCCTAGGCCCCAAGGTCTGGAGGGTAGATCGTCAAGGGAGGGAACAGCCTAAGAGGTAGGCTTCGCAGATGAGGGCCCAGTAACTCTGGCCTCTGCTGCTGCGTCACAAAGACACCTGTTCCCATGGTGGGCTCTGCTGGGAAGTGCAGGCCACATGCCTCAGGTCAGTCTCATACACACTGGGTGTGGCTGTCACAGCAGGCCTCCGGGGGGCAGCGGGGGCTTCTTGCTTTCCTGTGTTTGAGTGCACGTCCTCCCCACTGTTTCATGTTAGTGTCAGCTGGGAGTACTGCCCTTGGGGACAGGGAATGACCTGGCCCGTGTGCTTGGCTGGGGCGCAGCCTGTGATGACGACACCCAGCTCCCCCAGATCTTGGCGAAGCTGGAGCGGGCCAGCACAAAGATGCTGGACAGGTGAGTGGACCGCCGTGCTGTGTGGAGCTGTAAAACTTTGACCTAAGCATATATTCCTTTTCTGATAGTTCTTGGTTCTGGTGAGATTATAAAAAAGATCCAAACAACACAGGTTATGAATCATGCCCTCGAGTGGCCAGGTCTTCTTATGAGCCGCAGCTGGGGCGCGGTGGAGAAGGGGGGCCCCTAGCCTTTGGCCGTCCTGGCCCAGACCATTGGCAAAGTGCTCCATTGGCACGCTTGAGCGAGCCACCTTCCATTCGCAGGAGGAGGTGTTTCAGGTAATTGTTCTCCAGGCTTCAAGTGGGTGCTTCTGGTTCTGAGCTGGATGGCAGCGTCCACTGGCCAGACGCTGCTGTGGGTGTTGGTGATGGTGAAGCACTCCCACTGGGGGCCTCCTCAGTAGGGAGGATCGAGGGGCCGTGGTGCCGGGGCAGCCCTCTGCAGGGGGGGAAGCCGCCTCTCCCAATGGCAGCACCTTTCAAAGACGCTGTCTATGGGGACTTGACTGCTGGCTTCCCTGGGCCCCTCGCTGGTGGCATATCTTCTCCTGGTTCCCTTCACCTGCCCCGAGATGGAGAGGAGACCTTGGTTCTCATGGATCAAAGAGCCGAGCAAAGGGGATCTGTGGAGTTGGAACGGTGCTCAGGCCAGGTCTCCAGGCCACAAAACTTGAGGGTGCAAGGACTGCCTGGGGGCGCCGGCCTAGCTGACGCTGCTCCCCTGTAGGTGGAGCGTCATGGCGTACGAGACCAAGCTCCCTCGGCAGGCTTCCTCCTCCACCGTCACCGAAGACTTCAGCGAGGACTCCGAGGTACTGCATGGCCGCGGTCTCGGGCACGCTGGGCCTGCCTTGGAACCCGCTTGTGTGGCCTGACCCTGTGCTCACCATTCACACAGCCTGGCTTCTGGCCGCTCTGGGGAGGAGTCTGCCATCACCCTGCAGGGACCTGGCTGGGCGGATGCTCACTACCGACTTCAGTGATCTGCTAGGGGTTTCCTGGGCTCTCACCAGGGCTTGGGGAAGTGTGTCCCGGTGGCCTTCCCTGTGACTCCCTGATCCTGGGTGTCCTCAGCTCCGCAGCCTCCCCTGCGTAGTTGTGCTTATTACTCCCAGCAGCCCTGTACCCACGCCCATGCTCCACCCCATGCCCTGACTTGGGCGCCCTTCCCTGAGCCTGCCAGGATTCAGCCTTGAGTTGTCTTTGGTCAGTGGCTGTTACTGTTGTGCTTTAGCTCCGAGTTCCTGAAGCACAGACCTTGTCTCCTTCCTTCTGGTGACGTCCTGCACTGGTGTAGGGCTGGGCACACGATGTGCTCGTCACATCGAGCTGGACGCTGGCTGAGTGGAACAGGACTGTGCCTGTGTGTTCTGGCAGCCAAGGGGCCAGGGCAGTGGTTGGCAAACAGGGCTGTAGGCGCAACTGCCCAGCTGCCTCAGCCTGGCCTTTTTTTGAGAGGAAGAGTGTGTGAAGTTTAAAGTACTCACCTGGGCCAGTAGTGAAGCTTGCTGGGCCTCGGACAGGGTGGGAACAGCCACGTGGCGGTGGTGCCCTGGCGTCAGTAGGCAGGGCCAGCAGGGAAGACATGGCTCTGATGCACTGTGGTGGAACTCGTGGCTTGATTGCACGTGTGGCCTCTGCCCTGCCAGCTCACCACAGAGGACGGATGGGTTAGGGTATGGGGCCCCTCGAAGGCCACCTCGGAACCTCAGACTAAAGCAGGAGAGCGTTGCTGTGGACAGGTTCCTTTTTGCTCAGACCTGTCTTTCGGTCTGTCTGCAGCTTAACGGGGCTTCCATCATCTCCCCCAGAGCACTAGCAGGCTCATGTTAACCCCCGAATGAGCCGAGGCTTCGGCTGAGGGGGCAGGGAGCACAGAGGAAGCTGCCTGTGCTGGATGGGAAGGCCTTGGACTCAGGGTCGTGCACAGAGCTCTCCGGTGATCGTGGGTGACCCGCCCCCTTGTCTGGGGCGATTGCAGGTGCAGCAGATCCTCTTCTATGAAGACTCGGTTGCAGCCCACCTTTCTAAAATCCTGACCTCAGACCAGCACTCCGTGGTGATCTCGTCAGCCAAGTGAGTGTGTGGTCTTGGGAAGGCAGGGCCTCACCCGAGGGTGCCCACAGTCCCAGCCCATTCTGTTCCTCCCAGGGTGCTCTGCGAGACAGTGAAGGACTTTGTGGCCCGTGTGGGCAAGGCCTATGAGAAGACGACCGAGAGCTCAGAGGAGTCGGAGGTCATGGCCAAGAAGGTCCGTTGCAGGCCTGCGGGAGGGGCCAGTGTGTAGGGGGTGCTCCTCATACCTGTGTGTCCCCACCCAGTGCTCCGTCCTGAAAGAGAAGCTAGACTCACTCCTCAAGACCTTGGATGACGAGTCCCAGGCCTCATCCTCCCTGCCCAACCCGCCCCCTACCATTGCCGAGGAGACAGAAGACGGGGACGGGGCGGGCAGTGTCTGTGGCTCTGCTGGGGACCGCCTGGTGGGCTCAGCGTGCCCTGCCCGGCCGCAGATCTTCCGGCCCCGGGAGCAGCTCATGCTTCGAGCCAATAGCCTGAAGAAGGCCATTCGCCAGATCATAGAGCACACGGAGAAAGGTAGCGGGCCCGGGGGGCAGACCTGGAGGGACGCCTGAAATACTGCCCTGGCGCTTGGCCTTCATCTCTCACCCCGTAGGCCCCCCACGCCTCGGCAGCGAGCGTGGTGCCTTCACCTGCACACCTGTGCTCAGAAGCCACTTCACACCCTTTCCCTGGCTTCGCTCTAAGCAGTGTGAGCCCTGTGCTCACGACCTCCACCTGGCACCAGTGTGCTGTGCCACCTGCTGCCTGTTTGCTGTCACCTGGCGCCCTCGGTGGCCTTCTGCTCCTGGGGTCCTCCCCAGCTTGTTAGCACTGAGGGTGGGGACGTGCGCAGCAGGTGGGTGGCTCTAGTCTGAGCCCTCAGAGGGCCCCCGGGGAGCGCAGGCCGTCATGCCAGGCTCAGCTGCAGTGTCTTCTCCGTCAGCGGTCGACGAGCAGAACGCCCAGACGCAGGCGCAGGAGGGCTTCGTACTAGGCCTGTCTGCCTCAGAGGAGAAGAAAGACCTGAGGAAGGAGGACAAGGTGTGCCCACCGCCGGCCCACAGCGAGGGCTGTGGGGTCCTCAAGGGCAGGAGCCACCGCAGAGGTACAGCTTTGGGCATTGGGCTTCACTTCCGGGACATGTGGCGAGCATGCTCGTTGCCCGGAGCTTTGGGGAGCTTTCTTGTCGTTGCTTTGGCCGTGTCAGAACTCATGGCTCGGGTTGGTCTGGGGGACGCTGGTGGGACCTGTGGAGCTGGAAGAGGATCCCGTGTCTGCCCCCTCTGCCTTTGCCTCCGAGCTGCTCCCATGAGGACCCAGGCCCTCCAGGCACAGAGCCCGGCCTGGCCAGGCCGCTGAGGGACGGACTCTGAGCTGGGTGGCCAGCACTCAGGCTCTGTGGCCAGCCCCTCTGTCCCAGAGCTGCCATCTGTGGTCGGTGTGCCCTCCAGATGAATCCAGGCCTTATTGAGCCTCACGAGACACACACACACACACACGCACACACCCTGCCTAGGAACTCCCCCTTCCTCTCGCACCCAGGACAGCGCTGTGCCAAGTGACAGCGGTTTGTAGCCCTCCTGTCTGCCCACTGCCCCCTCCTGCCCGTTTTGCTCCGGCTCGCGATTTTAGCTGTGTCGGTTTGGACAGTCTGAAGGGCTTCTGTCCTGTTTCACAGTGTCCCGAGCCCCCTGTGAAAAGCTGATGAGCAAAGGGGGTCTGTCTGTGGGCAGCTCTGCCTCTCTTCCTCCCCAGACGGGAAGCCGGGACAGCCTGCCAGCGCTGAACACCAAGATCCTGTACCCAAGTAGGTGCTTTGTGCCCCCCCAGTCAGTGGCCAAGCCTGTCACTTTGCTGGGTCCAGGGTTGGTGTGGGTACAGTGGTGGTACTGTCCCAGAGAGCTTACAGGTCTATAGAAAGATAGACGTAACCTCAGCACTGCTGCGACGGCATGAAAATGCTGACAGGAAAGCCCAAGCATTGCCCAGGGAGCCCAGGAAGACAGTTTTCAGGTGTCTTGTAGGTGTTAGGCTCTGTGCCCAATATACCTATTTTTGCCCCATAAGTATGGGAAGATAGTGACTGTTGACCTACTGACGGTTAGAACTTGGTCGCGCTCATTCGCTGTTGGGGAGCCGTGTAACGGCAGTGCTCTGCAGCACCCGTGGCTGCGGTTCTCACGGGCCTCCTCTTCTCCCGCAGGCGTTCGGGCTGGGATGTCTGGTTCCTTGCCTGGCGGCTCAGTCATCAGCCGCCTACTGATTAATGCTGATCCCTTTAATGCTGAGCCAGAAAACCTGTGAGTATGAGGGTGCGCTCTGTTAAAAGAAACGGGCTTCAGAACTGACCGGAGCAGTCGTCAGGCAGTGGGTCAGCTGGTCCCTTCCCACTTGGTGTCAGCCACTCAGGAAATCTTGAGACCAAGCTCAGCTTACGGGGTGTGACAGGGCTACCTCCCGAGCCAGCTGTGGGAAGGAGAGGGCGGGCGGGCCTCTCTGCCAGGTCACTTCCGGAGGCTTGTGGCAGCCCCTGCACTCCTGCTGAAGGCTGGCTTTGTGCTTGTTCACGGTCACCTCCAGCTGTGGGGCTCTGGTGACTTGCTGGCCCCATACTGAAGCTTCTTTCCTGCTCAGACCCTCCCTCCCCTCGCGGCTGTCTGCTATCCTGGTCGGTGATGGTTCCAGGGCTGAAAAGTCAGCTGTGGGGATGTGGCCTTCTTCCCCTAAAGTTTGTGAGGCAGTGAGGGAAGATATTTTTGGAGCCACTTAACCAGCCTTGTCTGTTAGAGACGGTTGCTGACGCTAAAGAAGCTGAAGTCTCTGTCTGTCTTCCTGCTGGCTGACGGCAGGCTCTGCGCGGCGGTGCCCTGGCGCACCGTTCGGCATGGTGGGGCTGGGGCGGGGCTTGTGTGCTTCCCAGGAGCTCCTCACATTTGGGAAAGTGTTGCTCTGCACTTCACTTCTGGCCCATGGCACACACAGCCGCCCGCTCTTAGGCCTGGCCTCTGCTTTCCTCGGGCTGAGCCGTCGGACGCAGGACCAACACTACAGTCCCTCTGGGAGCAGTGTCTTTGGGGATCCCCCAGTCCAGACATTTCCTTTGTTTCCCTCCTCTGGGGTCACTGGAGTCCTGCCCACACTAGGCCTGCACCCCTTCACCCAGGGCGGTAGGCCACGCTGTCTGCCTCCTACACAGTGCTGGCACCGAGGCTCCGGGTGGGTGGGTGGGCCATGACCGCTCTAGGCAACCACAGTTGCCGGCCTGCTGGGCCCCTGAGCCTGGTCTCCTCCCCTTCCCCGGTGCCCTGCCCCCTTTTCCTCAGTTCTCTCTTTTCCCAGGACCTAAAAATACTGAGGGTCACGTGGGCTTCAGCTTAGAAAACAGTGCTGTTCCTGAGCTCTGCTCTCAGCCAGCTGTTGAATGAGATATTTCCTCAGAGCACTTCCATGTGGTGTTTGGGTCTCAGATGAGCTGCAAACTCCTACAGCAGAGTGGAGCAGAATTCTGGTCCAACCTGTTCCCAAGCCCCTCTCCCTGCTGGGTTTCTATGGGGACGTCAGGGACATGCTGTGCTTGCTGCCTCCTTCCTAGCCGGTCCCAGAGGGAAGCCCGGGGGCCCCTGTAGCCCATGCTGACCAGCTGAGGCCCGGGCACAGGGGCGGGTGCGGGGGCTAGGATGGCTGTTTTCAGGCCACTCCTTTTAATTTGGGGATTGCTTCATGGGCTAGGGGCCTGTGGGAAGGGTTTTGAGATGTGCAGTTGAGATGAGTGGGTTTCTGTACCTCAGAGATCTGTGCTGGCCCTGCTGGCGCAGCTGTGATAAACAGGCTGGCAGCTCCCCAGAACAGGAAACGAGCCACCTTGGGTCCCAGAGGTCCTGCCTGCACCCCCACTGGGAGATCCGAGAGCCTCTGTCAAGAGCCAGGCAGCCAGGGAGACGTGAATGGTCGGCAGCTGATGAATTTTTGCAAGTGTGGTATATTCATACCATGGGATAAACAGTGTTGGATAGATGCTGCAGTGTAGAGGAACTTTGAAAGCATAAGGGAAAGGAGCCAGTTACAAAAGGCCACATACTATACCTCAGTAAAGCTGTTCCCAAAAGCACGACAGCAGAATGTGGTCCTGGGCCCTGCGTTCCAACACCTGCACTGCAGAAAGCGAAAACAGCCCCTGAAAACACAGAATGTACCCTTCTTGGCGCAAGGGAGAGATGGTAGGAGTCTGTGAGACAGACTTGCCATGCTGGCTGTGGTAATTGGTTTAAACTCGCCTTCTCAGCGAGTACTACACGGAGAAGTGTGTCATGAACAACTACTTGGGCATCGGCCTGGACGCGAAGATATCGCTGGACTTTAACAACAAGCGGGACGAGCACCCCGAGAAGTGCAGGTGGGTATGGCCTGCCTCCTGCGCCCTGCTCTTGTGTCCTTGAGGCTTTTTCTACTGCGAGGCAGGTTCCTAGTTGGTGGGGCAGAGGAGCAGCAGGATGCAAGGCAGGAGGCGGAGATGGAGCCTGGCACCTAACTGTAGGAGCAGAGGTGCGGGTGGAAGCGGGAAGCGGCGCAGGAGGCTGCCTTGGCAGTGGGCTCACCCTGAGGGTTGGTGAAGTCACACAAGGTGGACATCAGGAAGCCAGTCACCAGGTCCCCTGGAATGGGCTGTGTGTCTTTAATGAGCATCATAAACCTATGACAGGGGCTGGGGATTTAGCTCAGCGGCAGAGCGCCTGCTTGGCAAGCGCAAGGTCGTGAGTTCGATTCCTGGTACCAGAAAAAAAAAATAAATAAATAAACCTATGACAGAAGCAGGTGGTATAAAGTTATGCAAATAGCTGGGCGTGTGGTGCAGGTCTGTAATCCCAGCACTTGGGGGGCTGAGGTGGGAGGATCACTGAGTTAGAGGCCAGCCTGGCCTACATAGCAAGATCCTGCCTCAAAAAACAAAACAGAAACACAGACGTGCGCGAAGAAGTCCCTGTGCCGGCACCGTTGCGGGGGAGGCTGCGCTTGCCGCCCAGCTGTCCACGGTGCCTTCTTTGCCCGCAGTACATGCGGAGGGTGATAGGGCGGGTGCACAGAGGTGTTGGGATTTGAAGATTATTTTTCCCTTGGTGCTTTTCTGCATTGTCCATGTTTTCTGTGGAAGCATCATTTTGTAGCCAGAAGAGGTCCATGATGTACTCTTCTTGCCAGGTTTATTTGCCTTTCAGGGCGTGATGATGTTCTTGGCAAAGTGTTATTCTTTAGCAAAATCTCCACTGGCATCTGCAAGATGAGGACAGCGTCCTGGCCTGGCCTGGCCCAGCCTGCTGAGGGTGCCTGGTTGGCGACCAGGGCTGTCGCAGGCTTCTCAGCTGAGAAGGCCTTAATTTTGTTTCTAGGAGCCGGACCAAAAACATGATGTGGTACGGAGTCCTGGGCACCAAAGAGCTGTTGCACAGAACCTACAAGAACCTGGAGCAGAAGGTCTTGCTGGAGGTGAGTGAGGAGGGCTCCGGCACCCGTGGGTGCTGGCCCACGCCTGCTGTGGGCCCCTGCTGCACCACCTTTGCGTGTGCTGTGGATGCCGGAGAAGGGGGTGTTCACACCCGGTCTCGTATCTTTCCCCACATCTGTGCTGCTCAGTGTGACGGGCGCCCGATCCCCCTCCCTAGTCTTCAGGGAATTGCTGTCCTCAACATTCCCAGCTATGCCGGAGGGACCAACTTCTGGGGGGGCACCAAGGAAGATGATGTACGTACCGGGTGTGGGCAGGAAGGGCTGCTGGGGGTGGGTGCTGTCCCGTGATGGGTGCTGGCCGAGGAGCCAGGTAGACGGGGCCTTTCGCACGCGGGCTCATCATCTAGAGCAGTGGTGGCGAACCTGTGGCACGCGTGCTGCAGTGGGCTGTTTGTATCATTGGAACCTCTAAAAGCCTGGCTATCGGTGGTCTGGAGGAACGTGAAGCCCTGGCAGGGGCCGGGCACATGGAGCCTGCGGAGGAAGGTTGACAGCCAAGTCCAGTGGGTGTGCGGTAGCTGCAGGGCGTAGACCGCACGGGCTTGTGGAACTGGGTAGGAAGGCTGGCATTGTGCTAAGAACCGTGGGGGGTTTTCAGTCAAGCAATAGCTTCTCTGCGTCAGCACTGACCGCAGGCGTGCCGACTGGTATTCCAGACTGCACACACATTAGCGTGTGCGTCCCCCTAACGGCCCTTGAGGAGCATGCATGCTGTGCCCTCTGACAGTGAGGAAATGGAAGGAGACAGGAATTAAGTAACATAAGTTGCTTCCAGCCAGGAAGTGGCAGGTGTGGGATTAGTCCCAGGCAGCGGATTCCGAGCCACAGCAGAAGGGTGTCTGCATGTGAAGCAGCAGCTGCTGCGCCTCCTGTGGTGACTCTGCCTGCTAGGGGGGCCCCGCCTGGGGTGCCGGTGTGCAAGGAGGATGGGGCTCAGCTCTCATGCTGCCCTTTCAGACTTTCGCAGCCCCGTCATTTGATGACAAGATTCTGGAGGTGGTCGCCGTGTTTGGCAGCATGCAGATGGCTGTGTCCCGTGTGATTAAGCTGCAGCATCACCGTATCGCCCAGGTACTGACCCTGGTCCTCAGGGTCTGGCCAGGTCCCTCGGGCGGCCTGGCCTAGAAGCCCCAGATTGGCTGGCAGGGCACGGCCCCCATGGGGAGGTGACACTTGTGCTTGGGCTCCGGACAACCCTCGTTTCTGGCCCAGGGCCTTTCCACGGCTGGACGTGACAGTAAACTCCCCAAAAGAACTTCCTCAAACTCGTGTCCCACTGGATGCTCTGCCCAGATGGGGCAGGACCCAGCAGTGCGTGGGGCAGAGCCGGTCTCTGGCGGGTGGGTGATGTTTTGTGTCGGGAGGGCAGCGCACAGGTTCGGAGGCCCACCTGCCTGCCAAGGGGTGCTCAGAGTATGCTGGCCAGGGCGGGGCCACGGCCCGCACTCATGCTGGGACTGGCCGGAGCCTCCCTGCGCTTGCCTGCCTCCAGCACGAGGCTGCTTGAAGATCACATTTTTGGTTTTGGCAATATTCCTGATGAAAACAGAAACAGGACTTCCACCTCTTGGGTTCGTTCTGGAGGTGCTGGCATCTGACAGGGCCCTTGGGTGCTGATGCCACATCTGCACGCCAAGGCCGCCTGCACCAGCCAGGGTGGGACAGGGGACAGCAGCCCCGGGGCTGTGGGCACAATGTCCCTCCAGTGCTGTGCAGCCCTGGAGGCGTGGCTGGCGCACAGCTGACGGCTGTGGTGTCTGTGCAGTGTC
Organism: Chinchilla lanigera; assembly: GCF_000276665.1. Lineage (NCBI taxonomy): Eukaryota > Metazoa > Chordata > Mammalia > Rodentia > Chinchillidae > Chinchilla > Chinchilla lanigera. The sequence goes on along the minus strand of NW_004955453.1, from coordinate 2,749,633 downwards.
GCACGGTGAAGATTTCCATCCTGGGCGACGAGGGCGTCCCTGTGCAGGTAGACGGAGAGGCCTGGATCCAGCCGCCAGGGTATATTCGGATTGTCCACAAGAACCGGGCACAGACGCTGACCAGAGATAGGGTAAGGATGGCTGTCCTACCAGGCACACGGCTCACACCTGTAATTCTAGCACCTGGGAGGCTGAGGCAGGAGGATGGCTGTGAGTGTGAGACTGTCCTGAACTGCATAGTAAGACCATCTCAAAAAACCGAACAGCAAAGGACAGCTGTGTAGGGGTTGGGCCAGGCTGAGCTGAGCTGCAGTGCTCACCTTTGTGCTCACGGAAGAGGAGCCACAGCACTTCATGCTTTGCTTTAAGATGCAAGGGTGAAGCTGCTAGGGCGCCTTGAAGGCCGCGCCTGTTCCCCAGCTGTGAGTGGCTGCCTGGCGCCCTCTGCAGCACGCTAAGAAGCATGACCCTGGGCTCTCGCACCCAGGCCTTCGAGAACACGCTGAAGTCCTGGGAGGACAAGCAGAAGTGCGAGCTGCCCCGCCCGCCCTCCTTCTCACTGCACCCCGAGATCCTGTCCGAGGAGGAGGCCATGCAGATGGACCAGTTTGGCCAGGCGGCAGGGGTCCTCATCCACAGGTGGGCCCTGTCTCCTCCGCGGCTTCTCTGGGCTCTGTGTGGCGTTTCTACGGCCCCGGTCCTCAGAGGTGGCTAGAGGTCTGCCCACAGCCTCAGGGCCACTCACAGACCGTAAAGCCCGGCTGGCTTTGTCAGGACACCCTGACCGCGTCTCCACCGTGCCTTCAGTAGAAACAGGTGCTGCACAGGCACTTGCTTCTCTGTCCTGCCTCGGACACCTGGTCCTGCCGTGGCCCTGGTGGCACAGTGCTCCGTGCTGTCACGTCCCAGGCCGTGTGGCCGCTCCCACCCGCCGCCCTCCGGCCCTTGTGATCGCCGAGTTCCTCTCCTCCTGTGCTGCACTCTCCCAGGCCCAGGGCTCTTGGCTGCCCCTTCCCATGTCTTCAGGCTTCCTCCCCTGCCCTGCCTCGGGGTGCCGGGTCCTCAGGCCTGCGCCTGCCGCTCTGTGCCCTTCCCAGGCTCCTGCCTGGTGGTGGCAGGTGCGGGTGTCCCGTCCCCGGCCTGGCTCCTGCCTCCTTGCTATGCCGCCTCCCTCCATAGCGGTGAGTGCTGCCGCTGGTGGCCTCCTCCAGAGCACATCCTGCTCCCCCTTTTCTGCCCTGTCGGTCACCGGGCAGGTCATGTCAGCTCCTCCCGCCCTGTCCCTGGCAGGCCTAGGCAGTCTGGGAAGCTACCTGCCTGCCCAGTGCTCCTCTCCACTCAGAGTTGCCCCTCTGCCCGGCTCTGGCCGCGCTGTCTGCCACACAAGGGCTGTTCCTTGGCCGTGGCCAGGACGGTCCCCGTCTCAGAGCAGGGCCCATGCTGTCCAGGAGGGCCATGTGGGGCCTGGGCATCACTGCAGGCTCTGCAGTGGGCCTGCCCGCTTGGCTGCCGGCCCTCACTCTACACTCCCCTCCGAAGGCCTGGATTTTGACATCAGATTGGCCTTCCAGGCCTCCGCTGTCTGCTGTTGAGGGGGAGGTGACTGCAGGGCCATCCTGTGCCAGGAGCTGGGACTGGGGCTGGCCCCACCCTGGCCTGCTGGCCCTGCCCCTGCCCCTGTCCCTGCGGTTCCGTGTGTCCCTCACCCTGACACCTGCATTTCTCTCTCCATGTAGCATCCGGGAAATAGCCCAGTCCCACCGCGCCGTGGAACAGGAACTCGCCCACGCTGTGAACGCCAGCTCCAAGGCCATGGACCGCGTGTACGGCAAGGCCAGAGCTGCGGAGGTACCTGGTCTCTTCAGTCTGGCTGCCCCTCCTCCTCAGCCTCGGCCTCCACACGGTGTCTGTTTCGGTTCCCTGCAGGGGCTGAACTGCGGCTTCGTCCAGGAAATGGTCGCCAATGTCAGAGCCCTGCGCAGCGAGACGGAGCTGCTGCTGGCCGGGAAGATGGCCCTGGTAAGCGCCTGCGGGGGCCGTGCTGACCGCCGCCAGGGCCCTGCACATGGAGGACAGCACCGTGTGGTCCAGGGAGCCCAGCCTTAAAGAGGGTCCTCAAGGTCCCCTGGTCTGCCTGAGGGGGCTGGTGGCACACTCTGTGGTGGCGTGTCCTCGGGTGGACGGAAAGGTACCTCTGCCTCAGCCGCCTGTGCTCTCCGAGTGCTGCAGTGTCACCTGTCCCCCACTTGGCCCTGCGGAATGGGCTGGCTGGACGATCCTGGAGGGTGGGCTCAGTTGCAGAGGGCAAGATGGGGCGGCGGCCTGCCTGTCCTCCTTGGCGCGAGGACACGGAGAGCCCTCACTAGAGACCTCTAGTGTCACCTTTGCTGTTCCTCCCTGCAAACATCGTGCTGACCCCAAATGCCAGAGCTGCCACCGGTGCTGCCTCCAGCATGGCTGCGCTTGGCACAGGTGTGCGGCCCAGGCCCCTGCACGACCAGGAGTCCACGGTGGGAGCGGCAGGGCGGCCCTGCGGCGTGTGGCCGCTCTGCTGGGCCTGGCCCCTCGCCGTGGCTTTGTTGCTGGGGAGTTTTGCTTGGTGTTCTGAGTGGCACAGCTCCCCACCCGCCCGGGCTTCGCTGACCTGGGCCCGACTACAGTCAACAGCTGGGTTTTTTTTCTTCATGGAGCAGCAGCTGGACCCCCCACAGAAGGAGCGCCTTGGGGCTGCCCTCGCCGAGATGGACCGGCAGCTCAGGAAGCTGGCGGATATGCCCTGGCTCTGCCAGCCTGCGGAGCCCGGGGACGAGGAGGTACGTGGGTTTGGGCGCCGTGCGCGTTTGGTGTGCTTCGGTCTCGAGCCCCCTGTGCCTTCCTGAGGCCTCTGTTACAGTGTGCCTCCGGGCAGGGGGAGGCTAGAAGCAGACACAGGAAGGAGCTAGGTTGGGCTTGAAAGTGAGCCCCGGCGCCGGTGTGCGTGGAACACAGCTGCAGGGTTGGCCTGGGTGCAGGCGGCGAAGGTGCGGCCAGTCGCAGTGTGTACCCCTGGTAAATACTGCCTGGACAGTTGCAAGTTTGAGCCGAGCCTGGGCACCTTAACGACTTAGCGAGACCCTGTCTCAAAAGAAAAGAAGGACTGGGGATGTAGCTTAGTATGGAGGCCCTGGCTTCAATCCCTAGTACAACTGAAACAGTCAGATGCCAAAAACCTTTCAACACAGGAAGATTAGGAATAAAACAATTCTAAGAAAACACAATTTTAGAAAATCTAAAGTAATGATATGCTGTGTTCCTCCTCTTACAATGGGATTCTGTCCCCAGTAAACACACTGTAGATTGTAATTGCATCTGATACAGCTGACCTACCACGTAGCTCAGCCGCGTCTGCCTTAAGGTGCTGAGAACACTAAGTTAACCTGCGCTACCTAACATAGTCTGTTTCAGAATAAAGTGTGCAACAGCTCGTGAAACTAATTGAATACCGTACTGAAAGTGAAAACAGAATTGCTGTATGAATATGCCATGGCAGAGTGGAAAAATTTTCAGTCTGACCATCCTAAATTGGGGACCATCTGTATATAATATAGAAGTAGAACTGTAGCCACAAGTGGCACACACACCTGTAACCTCAGCAGTTGGGAGGCTGAGGCAGGAGGATTACTGTGAGTTGACGCTCGGCCTGAAGTACATGAGGAAAAGAAAAACTGCATATCTAAGACAGTAGGAAAAAGGGTCACTTTATGTTAGAAAATGTACCGTTGTTATATAGAGTCATAAAACTGCCAAATAGGCATCTAAATGAGTTCTTCAAAAGTTTTTTCTAGTGTGTAGGTTTTTTTTGTACATCACCTTATTTTTAGTTTGATGTCACTGTGCTCTAATACAGTTGTCTGTGTGCTCATCCTTTGAAATTTGAGACCCTCTCCAGCCCACAGGCAGTTACCTTGTGTGCAGCTGTGTTGCTTACACTGCTGAGTCCCTATTGGTTTTCTACACCAGGATTAAAGATTCCTCTAATTTACTTCCTCTGCCCCTCCCTTCCTCCTGGGGATTGGTCACTGGCAGGCAAGCCCTCTGCCTCCGAGCAACACCCTTGGTGCTTTTGGGCTCGCTATGTGTAGTTTGGCTTTATGTATTTTAAGCTCACGTCAGGTGCACATAGGTTCTGTTCTTACCCAGTGGCCCCTTGCATCCGTAAGTACTGTTTCCAGCTTTAGGTCTGCTTGCTTGCTACTTTCTTCTTCAGCTTTTACTCTTGGGCTTTATTTGGGTATCTGTTGAGTAAGTAGCACATCGCACAGTGAGGCTCCCCGGGCTGGCTGCCAGAAGCAAGGCCTGGGTCCCTTGTTGCTGTCCGTCCCCCCGCCCCCAAACTTAGGGAGCGCGGCCCTTAGGAAGGAATGCGAAATGGAGAGCTGGCAGGAAAGCCTAACAAACGCCGGGACACTGGCTAAGCCACGTGTTCTAGGAATCTCCATATAATGGCATACACAGACATTAAAAATACCAGAAAATTTTAATCACATGAGAAATGCCTGTGTTATAAAGGGAAGAAAGTACAATTAAAAGTAGATACCATAATCACTTTTAAACCACGGTTGAAAGGCATTAATGCGAGCCGTTCATCCAAGAGCAAATCGGGAGTCAGACCCGTGAGGACGGCCGAGGTGGGGACGAGAGCGGGGCGGAGCGGGCTCTCACCGTGTCTCTCCTCGACAGCACGTGATGCTGGAGCTCTCTAAGCGCAGCCGCAGTGGGAAATTCCGCCTGGTGACCAAGTTTAAAAAGGAGAAGAACAACAAGAACAGAGAGGCTCACAGCAGCCTCGGAGGCCCGGGTACCGCTCTCTCCTGGCCCTGCTCCCCCTGCCCTCCAGGTCCTCGTGCGGTCACCTCCAGTCACAGGCCGTACCGTCCGTTGCGCCGAACCACACCCGCGCTTGTGTCCCCCTGGGTGCTGACCTCCGTCACACCCTGCTCAGTTGCACTCTCTGTGGAGACCGCGTGGGCCGCGGGGCCATCTGCCCACCTTGCCTCAGGGGTTTCTAGGTGGGAGGAGGAGAGCAGAGGTGACAAGACAGACTTGGAGACGCGACACTCTGGACTAGACTGTGCCTGCTCCCTCTCTCGGGCGGCTCACGCCTGTTTCCCTGATCGTTGATCAAGGGCCCTAATCCAGGAATCCAGGCCACCAGTGATCGTGGGTGATGATCAGAAAATGGCACGCAAGGCCCCCTTTCTCCGGCTCCGTAATTGGGCCTTACAATCTGCCTGAGGGCTTGGCCCGAGCCCTGTCAGCTCTTCCAGGGCCGGCGGCCCTCAGCCTGGTGTGGGGTGGCTGTGTTGCCACTCAGGCCAGCCCCCTTTCGATTTTTCTTTGCACGTTTGTCCGGAAGTTGGGTTTGGGTTAACGTGGTTCTGTGTGAAATTGGCTCTGCATGTCTCCCTTCATGCTGTGGCCCAGCAGTGAGGTGCGCTCCTCTAGAACAAGAGGAAATGCTGGCTCTAGCCACACTGAGATGCCCCCGTGCAGAGGGCGGTGTTCAGTTCCTCTTGGCATGGAGGTGTGCAGAAGGCTGGCGGCCCCCTGGCGGGCAGATTCCAGCACCGCTGCGGCTTGCACCCGTCTCTTGTGCATGGCTGGAGACGCTGCCTGTGGCTGGGTGGCGGGTGCTGGCTTTGGGGCAAGGGTGCTGCCGCCGCCGTGTTCAGCTGCTGCCCGCTGCCGGTGTCTGGGGTGCCGCCTGCCGCCTGCCTCACGCTGGGCTCTGGGCACTCACTGCACTCGTGCTTTTCCGTCTCCGACAGTTCACCTCTGGGGGACAGAGGAGGTTGCTGCCTGGCTGGAGCACCTCAGTCTCTGTGAGTATAAGGACATCTTCACGCGACACGACATCCGGGGCTCCGAGCTCCTGCACCTGGAGCGGAGGGACCTCAAGGTACTTCACAGGCGTCTCCCGGCCCCGCGCAGGCCTTGCACACACTCCTCCTCCCGCTTCCCCACCCGGCCACGCCCCGGCGCCGCAGTGTTCGCCATCCTCCTCGGACCTCTGTGTGCACCTCGGGTGATGGTGGCCGCGGCTTGGCTCTTGGCAGCAGTGGCTCCACCTGGCACAGCCAAGCCAGGGGACGGGCTGACCCAGTTGGGGGGAAGCCTTGGTTTTCTTAGCCGGGTTGAGTGACTGCTCAGCATCAGCCACTGTGCCAGGCTCGGAGCCCTGGGCTCACGGCAGCAGGGTGAGTTCCGGCGCGGGTCCTAAAGCCCATCACGTGTGGCTTTGTCCACTGCCCCACGCAGCACCCGCACCACCTCGCTCCGCGAGGAGCAGGGAGGAGGTCACAGCAGGGCCCTTCTGGCTGCGTCTTCTGGACGGTGACTCCTTGAGGCCACCTGCCCCCCGCTTGCTCCAGGCCTCTGTTCTAGCTTTGTCCTTTGGGACTGTCTTTGTTCACAGCAGTGACTTCATAGTGCCCAGGAAGTGTGTTGGGTGCCTGCGTGACTGTCACTTTGCCATTTCCATCTCGTCTCCTGATGTCCTTTTCACTCTCATCTGTGTCCGGGAGCCCACAGGGAGGGCCTGTCGGCGGCCGGCCTGTTGCAGAGCGGAGCCCCGGGCCTGCACCTCTGCGGCATCCACAGTGGCTGTTTTCTGTTGCAGGACCTCGGTGTGACCAAGGTGGGCCACATGAAGAGGATCCTGTGCGGGATCAAGGAGCTGAGCCGCAGCACCCCTGCCACCGAGGCCTAGCCTCCGCCTTCTCCGTCTGCATCCCCCGCCCCTCCTGCGACTGAGGCCTGGGCCGATGCCCCCGCCTTTCTCATGGTGCTACTCCCTTTGATGGTGACAGGAAGCCTCTCTGATTCTCGTTCCTAACAGCTCTGGTCTCAAACATACCAACAACACAGCTACCTTGGAAACGCCACCTTTCCCAGCTCGGAGTCGGGGCGCAAGCAGCATTGCCCACTCTGGACTTTTAACCAACCTGTGCCGGGGGCCACAGGATCATGTGAGGTTCGGCCCCGGTGCACCATGTACTCTGTAGAAACTGGTTGTCCTGTGGGGCTCCTTGCCACATGTCCTTGGTTGGTCACATCGGGTGGCATCACCTCCACCCTCCTGGCTCTCGGAAGCGTGACTAGGCACAGCCCGCAGCGGCCCCACGCCAGAATGCCTGACAGCCATTCGGTGCCTGACAGCCACCCGTGGTTCTCCACGGCAGCCCCGCAAGGCAGCCCACTGCTATTGTCCTGTTTGTTCCTCGGGTTGTTAAACTCAGCTCCTGCACTTTCCTGGGTTGAAAGTGTCCTGGATGTGCTTCCTGTCCTGTTTTAGTCGCCTCTGAAGAGAAGGAAAGCGTCCTCCTTCCTGAGAACGTGGGTGGCAGCCCCACTCCTGGCAGATGAGCCTCTCCTCCGCTCAGGGCTGGGTCCTCCCGTGCTGTGCAAGGGGCAGCTCTTCTGTTCCGCAGGACACTGCAGAGCAGCGTGGGGGGATAAGTGGGGTGGGTTTGGTGGCTTCTGTACTTCCGTGGAGAGCAAGCGGGTTTCCAGGCTTAGAATCTGTGGGCCTGTGGTGGCTTCCTGTTTGCTGCTGTCAGACCTGGTGTCCCTGCGGTGTCTGTGGGGACTCGACTCGGGGCCCACGCTGCTCCTGCCCCGCACCAGTCCCAGGTGCCAGCTTGTCCCCCACAGGGCGGACTGTGCCGGCGGATGGTGGTGCCGGTGCCTGGGGTGCCCCTCATGCCGCTTCCTGCCTTTCCCCGCCCCTCAGGCCGTTCACAGCACCGGGAAGGGCTTTGTCCTGTGGGGCTCCATAGGTGTGAGGAGGGCTGCCAGGTCACGGCTCCGCAGAGGACAGTGGCACTAGCACTGCTGCAGCCCTTCAGTTGAGTCACCCCATGTGACATGGACAAGCTGGGTAGGGAGCTGCTAAGGGCTTTGTCCAGAGGTGCCCGCAGGGCTGGGTGTAGACCTGGATGGCTTTGGGGTGTCCCGATGGCGTCCTTCTAGCCTGGCAACTGGGAGCCAGACGCCGCATTTCCCACCCTGTGTGCCCAGGCCAGATTCCCCCTGTGCAGCCGCCCGTCCTTGCGTGCACGTGGGCCGGGCCACCTACCGAAGGAGTCTGAGGTGGACGTACTTGCACTGACCCTGCGTGTGGCTGTCCCCACCCAGGAGTGGCTCACTGGGGTGACAGAAGTCAGTGCGCCTGGTGCCTGCTGGCCCAGTCAGAGCAAGCTGAAACTTAGGTGAGGAGGGGACGTGGCACTAAGGCCACCCCAAGTCCTCCATGTCCTCTTGGAAAGCCCTGGGTTTGGGTCAGGGGTGTTGTTTAAAATCAGTGTTGCCAGTTTCTGAGACGCAGTTTATGTAAAAAGCTTAAGTCAGAAGTGAAAGGCCCAGCGCAGGCGGTGCGGGGAGCGGCCAGGTGGCGGTAGGCCCCCACGGCCCGTGCCGGCCCCGCGCCCCCGGTAGCGTCGCAGGCCGGTGTCCTGGAGTCCAGGGCGCTGCAGTCCCGTCTTGGAGGGAGGGCCCCTGCGGTCCCGGAGAAGAGGTTTCGTGGCCCGGTGGGCGCCCCCTCGTATTTATAATGCTAATTTATACGGTGACCACCTGGCCGCAGAGGCCTCTGTGGATGTGTACATAGTCCGTTGGAGAGCTGTACATACGTCCTTCTGTGTATAATAAAATGAGCCTGTTTTTGATCTTCCACGGTCAGAGTCCTTGGCATTATTTTTTGTGCTCTGACATAAAATGCTGCTTAACTGAATTCAGTTGTTTTTCATCTGTTCTGAAAATAGGTCAAATGGTTGGTGGCTGCAAAACAAAACAGAAAGCCCTTGTCTTCCTCAGGATACAGGGTCTGGTGCGCAGGATTAAGCCGAGGGAGCCGGGCGGGGTCGCACTGCGGTCCTCACCCCGCGGTGCCCCCGTCTCTGCCCAGAACGAACAGCCCCGGCCTCGCGCTGTGCGGCTTGTTGAGCCCTGTGACAGCTGTGCTGTGGCGGGGACGTGAGGAGCAGGATGAGGTAGGGCTTGCCTGCCTCGGCCTCCAGGCGTCCAGAGAGGGTGAAGGGGCGCCACCTCGGTCCCTCGGGGACGCCTGCGCCCGCCAAGCCACTGTTCCGGCCAGCTGTGTGTCACAGCCGAACAGTCCACTTCCCGCGGCTGTGCCCCGTAGCCAGGCGGGGCCCTAGCAGGATGAGGAGCACAGCGTAGGTCTTCGGCACGCCTCTGCCGGAGTCGGGACCGCTTTCCGCTACCCCAGGGCGGGGCAGCCCGGCGTCGCTACGCGCGAACCGTGCGCCGAGCCCGAGCGCAGCCGGCGTGAGAGAAACTGAGCACCTCGACACCTTTACAGGTGGTTTTTCTTCCATGAAATCTTACCGCCTGCTCCGTGCTTACCCTGCGCTGTCCCCCACAGGAAAAAGGCAGGCCAGGGCGGGCCGCGGAGGGACTCCGAGGCCACGGCCCTCGCTGGGCTGGTCCCTTCAGAGCTTGCGATTCACTGGGCGTCCTGCCCCGGGAGGTGCGGTGGCGACGCCCGGCAGCGTGCAGCGCAGGCCGTGGCACCCACGCGGGCAGTGTGCGGACGGGTCCCGCCAGTGCCTCCCAGGTGCACGGGAGGAGGACGGGGCGAAGGGCGGCCTCGGAGGCCAGCGCCATCGGAAGGTGCCCCGACACAGCAGGACGTCGCGGCACGGCTGGGTGCCGAGCCAGCGCGGCTCCCCCTCTCCGCGCCGCGGCGCCGTGTTAGGAAGGCCGGGCCGAGGGGTGGGGTGACAGCCGCCGACAGCCAGCGCCGGCCGCGGCCCGTCTCTGGAGGCTCACGCCACGTTAACCTTCCCAGTGTCCAAAGTCGGCTCAGGAACACTGGGGCTGTGTCGGTCGTAAGTACAAGTTGGAAAAGACCCTTAGCCTTTATTTTCTCACCTACTGGAACGTGGCTGCTCAGGAACCCAGCTCAGCCAGTCCTGACAGCGGCCGTGGCTGTGGCCGCTCTCTGCGCCCGCCCTGCCTCCTGGGCCTCCTTCCCGACAGGAGAGGCCGTGGCACTGAGGCGGCCGTGAGGCCGTTCTGAGCTCAGACGGAGCCCTCCTCAGCGGCCGTCACCTGACTCAGACTAACTCGGCTGGGAGGAACCGGCACCCGTGAGCGGGCCGCCGGCGGAAGGCAGACCCGGCTCTCAGGGCCGTCGGCACAGGCGCTGCCGCGTGGGTCGAGTGGGAGGGACCCGCGTTGCGCGCGGCTCCCTCGGCAGTCGGCTGAGCGTGAGTGTGCTGTCCACGGCAGGCGCGTGGCACGCAGCGAGCCGTGAGCGTGGCGGAAGGAGGCCGGGCGGGCTGGTGCGAGGCGGGCGCCGGCGGCACCGTGCGGAGGGTGCAGAGCTGAGTGCGGTGTGCGCTTGCCTGGGTTCGAGCGCATCCGGCCACAAACCCACAGGGCCACGTCAAGGAGCCGGTGCCAGGGCAGGTCTGGCTGCGGGGCTATCTGAAGCTCCCCACGTGGATGGACAGAGAGGCTTCTGGTCCCCGGGGCCGAGCGCGTGGCCCAGCGCTGGAGAGGACGTCACCGTTCTGCGCTCGAAGGGCTTCCCGGCTGTGGAGACAGAGGCCAGCACTGACTCGCAGTCACAGGTCCCCCGGCCCAGGGGCTGGAAATGAACCCACGTCAGAGGGGCTGCAGGACTCGCGTTTGGACTGGGCAAGGATTTCCAGACCCCCTCACAGAGGACCCCAAGCCTGTCCGACTCAGGTCTTTCGTGGCCTGCTGGAGAGGGCAGAGTGACCCTTCCTCCCTCTGAACTGGACATTCGGCACGAACCGGACAGTTGGGCGCACCCGTGACGACGAAGGCTGCTTCTGTGCCCCAGAGAAAGAGCCCCCTGTTCACCCTTGCCCGCCCACACAGGAGCTGCCTGGCTTCTGGTTTGTCTGGGGGGCTGTGCCCTGGGAGGTGCATGGTCCAGGCCCACGGCCGCCAGCAGGGGGCGCTACCCCTGGGGTTGCTGCACCCTGCCTGGCCTTACTGCAGCAGTGCTGGTGAGTGGTGTTTTTCTCAAGGTAGCTTGAATTTACACACATTTTATGACGGATGGATTTGACTGAACTTTCGCTTTTGCACTACGGGGACTGAGCCCAGGGAGAACTGACCCACTGGAGAGGCTTCTCACTAAGTTGCCCAGGCTGGCCTTGAACTCACCATCTTCCTACCTCAGCCTCTCGAGGAGCCGGGATTATAGGGGTGTTGCCACTGTGCCAGGCTGGTAGAACGTTTTTTGTACTTCCTTCCCGGTGAACTGTCTGTTCACACTCCGACCTCTGTCTCTGGCTGGTTGTCTTTTTACTTACAATTATGTTTCCAAAATTAACAACAGCTACACCCTCTGAGCAGCCATTCTGCTCCCACAAATACTTCCTTCGCATACGCCCACGTCAGCACGGCCGAGTCAGCTGAGTGAGGGACCCTGGGCCCAGGGCAGCAGGCACCAGCAGGAAGTGCCCGCGCTCCCCGAGAGGACGTGCAGTGACACTCCCTAAAGGGCAGGCTGATGAGGGAGGGGTACAGACTTCACAGTAAGCTCCTTCATGGCTTTTGAATTTGGAAGCATCTTGCTACAATTCTCTAAAACAGACATGAAATGGAAATAAATGGAAAGCAATACCGGGTCAGCTGGCTGATCCTGGGGCTGGTGAGGACAGGACTGCTTTGATATTACGTGTGGGGGTTTCAGGGACAGCAGCGCTCATTTTAAAATGAGTGCCGACACTTAAATACAAGTGACAGGTTTGACCTGGAGTGAAGGTGACAGGGCCTGGAAACTTGGATGGCCCAAACCAACAGCCCAGTTGATACCTTGGGCTCTGACAGAAGCAGGGGAGAGCCCCGGAGGACGGCTGCATCTCCGTACTTGAGTGTGTGTGCCGGGGGTGCTGACATACGGAGGGTCTGACTTGGGAGACCCCAAGGCAGCAGAGCTGTGATCCCTGCCATCCAGGCTACTGCAGGGCGCCTGGTCTTGCAAGGTGCAGAGCTGGGAATGGGGCAAGGACTCATCTCTCCTGGGGAAGGGCTGACCAGGCCAAGGTGGGTGGGACAGGGTGGGGTCCCGAGGACAGAGCCCTGGAGGAGGAGATGCGGAGAGAGAAGACAGCGGCCCGGATGACTGGACTGTGTCTGCAGCTCCCCGGGGGGAGGGCCGAAGGGTGCGCACACGCCCAGCATGCTGCTGCCTGAGCAGACCGAGGGGCAGCTGAGGAAGAGGCCAACGCTGAGCTCGGCCTACATTCTAGATCGTCCCCCTACTGCCACCACCCGTCACCCTTACCGAAGTGTCAGTCTTGCCAGTCCCCGGTTCCGCTCTTCTCTCTGAAACTTGCACCACCCAGCAGAAAAGGTGATCTTTCAAACCATGCATCGGGTTACACCGCTCCCCACCGCAAAGCCCTAAAGGTCTCAGACCACACCAGGAGGACCTGCCCTGCTGGCCTCAGGGCCTGCCACCTCCATGCTCTGTGGCCTGCGGAGGCTCTTGCGCTTGCCACACGGGTACCCAACATGTTGAAGGCAAAGGAGACTGGGAGGTGAGCAGGGCCCGGCTGGGTAACAGAGAACCCCTAGCCCCACCCCAGGCCGAAGCAGTGGAGCACAAGGGGTGAGCACTGGGGGACTGCGAGGGGGCCCTGAGGCCACCAGGGCTCCTACAGGGTGGCAGGGGGTGGCGCCTGGGGAATTGAACTCCCGAGCTGAGTGCCAGGCCTTGGGGCCAGGAGCGGCCCGGAGGGTTCAGGGAGCCACAGCTCAGAGGGGAGGCTGGGTGAGTGTGCACAGGTGGGGGGCTGGGGGCTGTGCTGGAGGAGGGGTCGGCGGTGCGGAGCGGCCCTGGGGGAGCGTGGCTCAGGGCCCCAGGAGCGCGGACGGGTGCCGAGGTGATGCAGCCAGTGCGACGTGGGCTCAGAGGGTCGATTTCTGAACCAAAAGCCCAGGCACTGAGTAAGGCCGCATGTGGAAGGAGAGGACGGGTGAAGCCCTGAGGTGAGCAGACGGCCCTTCGGGAAGCCAGCGACAGGACCGAAAGGCGGCAGCAGCAGCCTGTGAGGTGCGTGCAGAGCACGGAGCTGGGACCCACGCACAAGCGGGGTCACAGAAGGTCAGGGAGCCCCGGAGGTCGCTGCATTTGAGCGCCAGCCCTCAGAATTACCTATGCCTTTTCCCCAGCGCCAGCTGCTTCAGTTTTTCTTTTCCAATGTCATCTCTGATTGTACTGAAATCCTCGTCGTCATCAAGCAGGAGATTCTACATTTCAAAATAATTAATGAGCAATGTTTTCAGACATCTGTTCAGCCTGTACTTAAAGAAAGAGACAGTTCAAGACCTGAATTAGCAACAGCAAATACTCAAAGTATACGTTAGGTTAACACATGCTCAAAGCCACACCAGGGCTTGATGAGAGCCAGCGGGGCGGGGGCGGGAAGTGCCTTCGAAGGGGGATCGTTTTGCTTGGGCTGGACCTCGGCCTTCAACTACAAACGCTCTGGCCGGGGCGGGACCGCCCAGACGCAGGCGTGTCCCCAGCCGCTGCGCCTGCGCGCCTCCGAGGAAGGCGGAATTCAGAGGGGCGCGGGCCGGCTGCTCAGTCCTGGTTTTGATTAATGACCCCGAGGAAGGAGCGGGCAGGAGGGGTCACATCCGAGGGCTTCCGGGGCAGCGGCCACCTTCTGAAGTGCAGACTGTGGCACGTTAGCTCTAGGAGCCGAGACGTCCTGACCCTCGGTGACCTCGGCTGCCTGCCCCACAGGCGGGCAGCCCCGCGGAGTGTCTCTGCCGACCCGGAGTCCTGCAGTCCATCAGCCCCCCGATAAACAGTTTCTGTCCCAGTCAGCTGCGCACGCTACACCTCTTAGAGCTGAGAAGCTGCGAACAGAGCAGGGGTGACGGCAGTAGATACCCATTCTAGGGAGGTGAGAGGCTATTACTTTATATGATATATTTGGACTGTTATCCTTGCATTCCTTACATAAACTCTGCTGTGGGGTAGAACATTAAAAATTTTTTTTGGAACAGGCTCTTGCTATGTACCGTATTTCCCTGAAAATAAGACCTCACTGGAAAATAATCCCCAGCCTGACTTTTTAGGATGTTTGTAATATAAGGCCTACTCCCAAAATAAGCCCCATCAGCCAGATGGACATATTTCATACATAAACTGCAACACACGATGGACACACAACGGAATTGTAAAGTAGTATTAACATGTAATAAAACAGAAATAATATTGACATTAGTACTTAAAACAATGATACTATAATTTATAACTAAGCATTTGTAAATACCCACGCAGGTGCCTTTGGCTGAGAGGCAGACACCTGTGTAAGCAGAGGAGGGGGACTCACTGATTGTAAGCCAGGAGCGCGGACAGTGCACGAGAACATGCACTTGTAGTGACTAAGGTCACGGCTCTCCAAGCAGCTACATGGACAAGCAGAGCTCACTGAAGGAGAGCTCTATTGCTGGGCATCAGCGACTGGGCCAGTGGTTCTACAGGAACCACAAAAAAATCTGGGCTAGAATTTGGGGTTTGGAGAGTTATGACAATACTGCAGAAGAAGACACGACTGTATTTAAGCAGATTGTTGGACATGAATAAATATAAATTGTCATACATGAGAAAATGAGCCATCCCCTGTAAATAAGCCCTACTGTATCCGTTGGGGCAAAAATTAATATAAGACCTAGCCTTCTTGTTGGGGAAATACAGTATTCCAGGCTGGCCTTGAACTTTCAGTGATCCTCCTGTCTCAGCCTCCCATATACTGGGGTTACAGGCAGGTGCCACCATGCCTGGCTCACACAGAAGTATTTTTAAAAATGTACTTGCCAGTTTTGTTTGCTAGTATTTTATTTAGATTTTTATACTTATGGTCACAAACCCAACTGGTCTAAATTTTCTCTGGTTCTACTGTCCTCCTCCAGTGACCTGCCCTGCACTCTCTCTTACCCACTCCCTGAGACGATCTGACTAAAACGCGGTCATCTGTATTCTGATGACCTGATAGAGCTTGTCTGTAAAATCACTTTGCCTCCTGCCTTGTCTGAGCTGTGAAACGGCTGTTAAACAACCCACCTTAATACCAATTGTGTCTCCATCTTTCAAGTAATAGGGTGCCCCTTGCAAATTATCTTGCTTTTTCTTCTTTTTCTTCTTGGTAACTTGCTGGTTCTACAGGAAGATCAAACATCTTAAAACTCACCTGCAGTTCCTCCTAGGTTCTCCACCACTATGAAACACTGTGACCAACGCCAGCGCCAGCCGCATGCCCGCCAGCCCGCTGCCCCGGGGCGGCCCTGTGACGTTACCCAGCTGGAGATCGGAAGCCACTCAAACTTTTCCGGGAAGTACTTGGCAATTTCGATTTCCTCCACGGGAAGGGCGTAGGAATCGGCCACTCTCTGCCGCAGGGCGCCAGCAGTGCTGCCGTGGGTGGTGTCCCACACTAAGTCCACGGCCAGGGAGTAGGTCCTCTGCCCTGGGATGCGCATCTGTGTCCTCAGCAGCACATCCTGTGGGCTGCGCCGGAAAAGACAGAAAGGTGGAAAAGGCAAAATGAAAACTGCTAGGGCGACAGGCGATGCTCCTTGACTCCTCTGGGCTTCTAAAGGGGGGATGTCTCCTAAATCCTCAGTGTTGGCCAGATGTGATGGAGCATGCCTGTCGTCTCAGCACTTGGGAGAGGCAGGAAAATCACCGCGAGTTTGAGGCCAAGAGACATTAAGACATTTCATCAAAATAGACACACAGAGGTCAAATAAGCAACTGAAAATATGCTCAGCATCATTATCCGCTGGGAAGATGTAGACTAAAGGCACATCAGGAAAACTGCTGCCAGCCTGGGCTAAATAGGGGGTTCAAGGCCAGCCCAAACTACATAGATATAGTCTATCTCAAAAAACAAAAATAAAAACAAATCCTCAGTGCCGGTGGGAAGTCTTTCTTCTCTGCCTGATTTCCTACAACCCTGAGCAAACACAGTGAAGATCCCCCTGGGGCCACAACAAAGCCCCTGGAAGAGGGAGAGGCCCGGGTGAGGAGAGCGGGAAAGGGAAGCAGATCCAGGCCGCAGGGAGCCGGCCGACTGGGAAATGAGGCGCAGAACTGGAAGCTGGGCAGCTGGCAGGAGGAAGGTGGTCTGAGGCAGAGGAACACACGTGGCTTGAGGAGCAATACACCGGAGGTGCTGTGGGCGGCCAGCGAGGAGGAACTTTGCTGTGAATTGGGAAGAGTTGAGGCTGGAGACAGAAACCTTAGCAGGCAGAGGGTCTTGGGGTGGGGAGAGGAGCATGGGAATTCAGAAGGGTGGGAGAAAAAGCTGGCTCTCTAGGCACTGTTACAGCACACAGATGAGAATTACAGTAGGAATGCATGGCAGGAAGGGCGGCAAGACGAGTGATTTTGAATGCTGTAATGCTGTTACTCTGGTGCGACGTGATGGAAGAATAGGGCACCAGAAGGGAAGTGCGCGGAGGGAGCGCGAGGCTGTGGCCAGCGAAGCGGCGTCTGAAAGATGGGACTCCCGGGGGTGCCAGCCCCGGCTCAGCAGGCGTGGCCCCGTGAGCAGCTGCAGGAGCAGTGTGCAGGGGCTGAGGCCGGAGGAGGACGTGGAGGGGGTTCTAGAAGCCTCCCTGGGGTCAGGCGAGAGTGCCCTGCAGGTGGGCCAAGGACAGAGGAGCCAGGGGGCGAGCGAAGGGCTGGGGCCCAGCACCTAGGCTTTTTGGCGAAAGGGCACAACTTATATAAAAAAGACACTGTGTGTACAATGAATACGACACGGGTCTAAGCTGGTATGCAAGAGGGTGTACAAATTCCATGAGAGTTTTTCTGAGCCTGTTACAAAAACAGGCAAAACAGATGTGACAATTTATTCACAATCACAAAATACAAATGTTTATTAGCCTTTATAAAACATGTCCAACCTTACGAGCAATCAAAGCACTGGAAAAAATGAAAACACATTTCATTTATCACTTCAGAAAACCTCTCAGCAATGAAGTACTCAAGGCTGGCTTGAGCGTGGGGGGAACTAAATACTGATGAGTTCTGCTTCTGAGAACAGAAACTGGTGCAATTTACCCGGAAAGGAATTTGACTAATCGTTTTTCCAGAGCTGGGGGTCCAACGCAGGGCCTTGGGTATGCGAGTCGAGTGTTCTACCACTGAGCACCTCCTGAGCCCTAACTGTTTATTTTAAAGCTGTAGTGTCTACACATTGTGCAGGACTCCTCCTTCAGGAAACCACCCCTGGATACACAGTTTGCATTACGAATGCACTGCTGCAAAAACACCGTGAACAAAGCACCTGCTCTCTCACGGCTTATGTTCTCGAGTGGGAGAGAGGTAAGAGTGAACAGATGAGCAGGCGCGCGGCATGTCAGGTGAGGAGGAGGAGGAGAAGGACGGCAGGCTGCAGGCTGCGGCAGAGGGAGGGTGCTGCTTGGCCCAGGGTGGTGACAGACTCTCCCGACGCCCTGGAAGAACTGCAGCCTCGCACCCTGTTGACCTGGAAAAACTGCGGGGCCTCAGGGTGTCCTGTGCGGTGCCAGAAAATCAACTCTCCTTCATTCTTGTGATGGGAAGATTAGTTCCAGGCAGCAGATACACACGGCATGCAATCTGTTTCAAATTGCTAGGCTACTTGCAGAAGCAGTGAAAAGAAGGAACCTGCCCCCTTAGGCTGTTCAGGTTTTCTAGAGACTGGGGGCCACGGGGAGCGGAGTGTGGAGCTCGCCTCAAGCAGAATCTCTTACCCCAAGTGTTCTTCTCTCTGAAGGGGCTCCAGGCAGATCGTGGCTCTCCGCCCCAGCTTATATTCCCTGATTGTAAGAGAAACAGAACATCACTGTGATACATCCTTTACTTTTTGTGACAATTCTTTTTTCCAGTTTTAAGCTTTTTCCTTAAGCTAAGGGTTACTCTGTGACAGGGCAGCTTCTGGAGAAGCGGAAAATCAGGAACACCTGCTGTGGCCGTTACTGTACTTAGCTATTTGGGCCCCTCCTGAACATGGAGGTCTGACTCCAAATTCCCGAAGAAATGTCCTCTGGCCAGGTCTGGACTTCCATGCTGTCACATTTCCAGTGTTATATGCAGTCATGTGACAGAATCCTTTCGGGCTGTTCTTTGCAAAGCAAACTAATGGCTCTACTTAATGCCCAAGCTGCTCCCAAGTTCAGAGTTCCAGGAGGCGGATAAGCTGCTTCAGACATTTCCCAAATGCGAGGCTCACCCGACTTCCGCTTCACTCCAAATTCTTTTAAGTTATGATAATGTCACAGTGGCCGGAGCACAGAGAGATGCACAAAGCCTCGCTTTCACAGGGAAAACCGAGGCTGCCCCGAAGTAGAAGGAGGAAATGCCATCGGCCTCATGTGGGGTCAGAGGAGCGGGCTCTGCTATCCTGACTCAGAGGACGGAGCCCCGCAGTCCGCCTCGCTGCCCCGCTCTGGAAGGCCGTGGGGAGGGACGGCCGCATATGCCCCAGGACACGTACTTGAGCTGCCGCTGCTCAGCGCGTAAGAGCCTGCTGGGGCGCTTGTCCTCCACTGTCCAGGCTCTAAGGAGGGCTGGACCCGGGACAGCCAGCTCCGAGGCAAGCGGCAAGGCCCTGGCCTAGACAAAGAAACAGACATTTCTCCACTGGTTTTTAAAGGCATCCAGAGAAACACATCGAACGAAGCACGGCACGATGACGTCTAGGGGCAGGGTACCTCACGCAGTGCTAATGTCTACTTCTGAAGAGCTACGGCAACACCTCTCTGAAGTGAACCCTGAGGAGGTGTGTATGTCTCTTCACGGAAACATCGGAGGCAGAAGCAACCCCTGAGTGAGTCTGTGGGAATGTGAACGAGAAGGGCAGTCTGTCCCGGTGGAGAAGGGACTGCTCTGCGCCTGTCACCTGTGCTCCCCCAAGACCACGGCCACATTCGCTCTCCCATGACGGGACTTTTGATTCTGAGATATTTCAAACACTTTGGTTCCAACCAGCAGGCCTGGGCTGCCCGTTCCAGCTCTGTAGGGGCAGATAACACTAAGCACCTAATCGTGTTTAAAAGGCGGAAGCATGTACAGTGGGCAATATTCAGCCATTTTTTAAACCTACAAACAGTACTTTTCTCTTCCAACGTGCTATGCGGGTTAAGTGCCTTCCCACTTGTTCTCATGGGGACAGAGCCACTTGCTCCGGGGACTCACAGGGGCCAAACGCCAGCAGCTGCGGGCCAGGCACAGGCCCCACATCTTTTCCTTTAAGTAAAGGAAGCAGTATTCGCTTTAGTCCGACAACAGCAAGGTGCTTCCTCCACATTCCGTGTTGCACTTAAGCCTTCCCATGTGGGCGGGACCCTCCTCCTCCACCAATGTTAATACGTAAGAAGACGAGAGCCCCTACGCTCCCAACCTCATGGGAAACTGACACGAAACACACGAATCACAATGGCACAAAGCAATGTAAATAAAGGGGCAAAGTGAACGCTTCACAAAGATGTTTCATGTTTCCCTAAAAAATAAAAGTGCACACAAGATGTACGTCGCTAAGGGTACGCTGGAACACGAGCACAGCATGCCTGTCAGTCGGGTGAGTGAGAGCCAGGGGGCAGCGGCGGGAAGAGCTGCCAGGACCCCGTGGGCCATGGGCACTGCCTGCCAGTACTTACCCCTGAACATGGCATGTAACAAATGCCATATCAGAACAGACTGTGGTCGAGGGAAAAGGAAATAGAAGAATATATTAATATCTCACTGGAAGAAGCCATATCACCAGGAAGCCCACGGCGGGAAGAAGTCTGACCTGAGACTTGAGGTCCACCAGTGTGGCATCTTCTGAGATGTCTACGTCTCCCAAGTAGAGGAGAGAGGCTTCCGCAGGCACGTGGCCAGGAACGCCTGCAAGAGGGCAGAGCCAGGGTCGGGAAGTACCTGCGCTCCCACGTCTCACACTTCTGAACTACACTGCCATGTCTGATAGCTTAACAAGCTTATTTGATCCCTGTTCTCACACTGTAACAGGCTTTTAAAATGCCACTGAAGACCTCCTGAGTCCAAGCCCTTGAGCACACCCCCCCAGGTCCACACGGCCTGAGATTAGCACTCACGGAGCTGCTCCTGGCAGAGACCGGGGCATCTGCCCTCGTGCTGGCGGCCTACAGTGCTCCTTTAGAACTTCTCTCCTTCCTCAGAGAAGACCTGCTGGTGGGACGCTGCCTGCACGCTTCTTTCCAGTTTTGGTTCTTTCCCTCCCCTCCTCTCCCCTTCCCTCTTTCTTTTTTCTGCTTCCTCCCTTCCTTCCCTTCTCTTTTTTCTTCCCTCCTTCCTTTCCCTTTCCCCCTCCTTCCCCCTAGCAGTTATCTCAGTCTCAGCTTGTTGCTCTTGTCTCTTTCTGTGTGCACCGGTCGCTCTGCCTCACGAAAGAACAGGGCTGTCACGGGGGCAGCCATCAGCCCTGTCTCCTCAGGGCCTGCTATGGTGGCTGCCACACAGCACAGGCCCAGTCGCTGCGCAGTAAAGGAGACCGTGGCAGTAAGAGGGCCTTCCCACAGACATTTTCCAAGGGGAAAACGGAAGTGCTCTCGCATCAAAAACTCTGGCTGTTACCAGGTGTGGCGGCACACACCTATAATCCCAGCACTCAAGAGGCTGAGGCAGGAAAATCGCTGCAGTTCCAGCCCAGCCTGGGCATCGCAGTGACTTTAAGACCAGGCTTAACTATAGAGCGAGACCCTGTCTCAAAAGAAAAGGAAAGGAAAGGAAAGAAAAAAGAAAACAACTGTGGATGTAAAAGCTGCTAAATTTTAAATTCAGATTTTCTCACATTTTGCTTTCACTTAATGTCTCTGCCATGCTGAGCTCACTAATACATAACAAAATACTACATGTTGATTTTAAGTAAATGAAATGTAAATGCTTTCTTACTGAGTGTCTGACGCCCATCCTGGAGACTGAATCCAGGGCCTCGTACCCTTGGGCCACATTGAAAGTCCTTTAAAAAAACTAATTTCGAGCCAGGGTCTTGCTAAGTCACTCAGCTCCTTGGCTAGCCTTAAACTTGGTCCTCCTTGCCTTAGCCTCCTGAGTAGCGGGGATAGAGGAGTGCACTGACACACCTGGCTGAGTGCTTCCTGTATCTCAGGAAAACTGGAGGCTGGTGTTATCTGTGAGATATTTTTCAGGAAACCCTAAGTAATGAAATACATTTCCAAATTCTTATGATATAGAAGTACCATCAAAAATGTATCTTTTTCTTACTCATGGTATAGAGAAGAAGCATACTGATTTAACAGGCCTTTAAAAAAAATCTGTGTTCAACTCTATATGTAATTATCACCTAAGTATTTTAGAATTAGTTAAGATGAATTGATGTAACCCAACTAAAATAACAAGAAAAATTTCATAGCTGATAACTTACTTTATCACTACTCTACATATACAGTCTTAACTTCTAACAATAACGATTTGAGTTATTTACATTAATTTTGTTACTGAGGTTTTTTAAAAGATAAAAAGACATACAGTACATGATAATATTTCAAGGTACTAAACAAGCTAAATAATTAAGGAATGATAAAAAAATGTACCTGAAGAACTGACCCTACTAAAAATGTATTCTCTTGGGGGTAGGTTGTGGCTCTGGTAACGCACTTGCCAGCACGCACGAGGCACTAGGCCTGATCTCTAGTACCACAAAACAAAACAAGGCAGTGTCAAAATAACTCTTTACAGGTACAAGAGAGACCCCAACTGAAAATGTGTTGTCCTTATAAGGAAGTGGAAGTCCGCTTTGTATAGGGGCAGCTCAACCCTTCGCTGGTGACTTCCGCCCACGGGTGTGTATGCTGCCTGTGAGTACTTCCTCTCAGAAGCCCACGTGGTGATACCCTGGCAGCAGTTCCTGGGGGTTGTGGTGGAGGCACAAACCCCAGGAGACGTGCAGATGTGGATCCAGGCCTGGTTTCTGCCCTTGCGCTCAGTGGCCTGGTGTGAAGCCTTGATGGGCTGACGCATGATAGTAAGGGGGCCTCAACTGCCCCGAGAGCTGACTCGTGCAAGGGTCTCTGAGAAAGTACCACGTATGGAGATAATAATGAAGATTAGCATCAGATATATAGCACTTCTGTAGAGGTTACAAAACACTGCATAGAAGCAGCTCGGTGCTACTGTCTCGCAATGACTCATAAATAAGTGAGTAAGGTTTTCACTGACATTTCAGCTGCCCTCAGAGCAGACACTGCTTTCCTGTGACGCGCCGGCTCCTGCGGTTGTTTGTCCTCACCTTGGGTGGAAGCAGCTCTCCAGCAGCTACTTTGAGCTGGGGTGCTGTGGGGCCGGTCTTCGCTCTCCCAGCGTCCCGGGGGACCTTGTGGCTGGTGCCACCAGATGGGCACCTTCAGGAAACCCTGCGGGACAGAGCGTTTGACTGCTGTGATGCACAGCGGTTAGGCGACTCTTCACTGTTGCTTCCACAGACAGAAATAGCTTGGTGACATAAAAGTCTTGAATTTATTATTTTTCTTCCTAAGATTTATCAACTGCCATACATTATACTTATTTATTTATTTATTTTTGTGGTACCAGGGATCGAACTCAGGACCTTGCGCTTGCCAGGCAGGTGCTTATGCCACTGAGCTATACCCCCAGCCCCACATTATACATGTTAAAATAAAAAATTTAAAATAATGAAAACCCGACTTTGGGATGACGGAGACTAAATGCTCTTTGCATGGAAGTGTCTTAGTAGATAAAAGGAACAAGCAGTACAAACAGTAACCAAGCATTTTCCTGAGCACACTACGCCACTATGTCCGACCAATCATAGAACAGCCTAGGATCTAAGTAGGATTCCTACATATGAACTGTCGGAAATGAACCCACTGCCTTTATAGATAATTTTGGTAGTTTTAGTTCAGTTTTCCCCTCCTCTTTTTATTAATAAGGAAATTCAAAAGATTGAGTAAGAGATAAATGAAGTTGTAGTTATCTGCTCAATTTCCAACAACAGAAAATAAGAAAATAAAAAATAACTACGTAAAATACTTTAAATATATACTTCAAGAAACACTACAGTATTTTATCAAAATGGTAAAGATTAACTAATATTCAACTTCATTTTAATTAAATACATGTACATCAAAACAACAAAATTCAATACGAAAGTAGTAATATGCATGCTTGCCTGGCAAGCAAGTTCGATTCCTGTTACCAAAAACCCCCAAACACCCTGCAGTAATGTCAGTGTTTATGAAAACAGTACAATGTGCTTTCCTGTTCAGTATTCTGCTGGCGGAACTACAAACTCTGTAGAGTGGATCCAGGCCTGGTTTCTGCCCTTGCGCTCACTGGCCTGGTGTGAAGCCTTGATGGGCTGACGCATGATAGTAAGGGGGCCTCAACTGCCCCGAGAGCTGACTCGTGCAAGGGTCTCTGAGAAAGTACCATGTATGGAGATAATAATGGCATTATATAAAGGCCATATGGATACGGCATTATATAAAATCAGGTCTTCAATATGTTCACACCTTTAGATTTAGTCGTTCTACCTTAGAAGGATTTATATTTTAAGTACTAATTGTAACAACAAAAAATTAAAATCAAACCAAACTTCCAACACTGGGAATACAGGTGAATTAAACAGTAGTAAATCATATGTCTGGATTTTATGCTGAGGTTAAAATGTTAAATATAAAAAAGGAAATAAAACTTTATATGTAATTGATTTCATTTTATTTCAAAATATTTATGAAAAGGAAACAGTTTTGACTGGTAGGATTTTGGGAAAGTTCTTCTTTTATGACTGTATTTCCACACTTTCCCATAATGAGAATATATCATCTTTGTAATCAGAAAACAGTAACTGTTACTTAACAAAATGTCTATTTGGAAGCAAAATCTTACCGGAGGAGGAAGTTCTCCTTCAATTAAAAGCAAAGTATCTCCAGAACATATCATAAGCTCTTTCAGGGTTGCATCCTGGGAACACAGAAATTCTTTTTTGTCACTTACGACTTCTGAAAGGAACAGACCATTGGATCTTTTTTTAACCCTATGCCTCTACTACCATGTCAAGAAATAAATAAATGAATAATCAGGCAGGTACCAAAGACAAAGGAAATAAGCTAAGATTGTAAGAGCAGGACAGAACTATGTATTAAGTTGTGGGTTATGAGCTGTATTGTTAGAGATCCGAGGCAAGGCAGCGAGATGAGAAATGATGGGACTGACTGGCAGATGAAATTCTAGTGATGCCTGAGAAGATGGACTGACTATGGAAAGCTAGAACAAAGAAGAGAAGGAACCGCTCGCGGAAAAAAGAGTAAGAGCAAGGGCAAGGGCAAGGGCAAGGGCAAGGGCTGACGACAGGCCAGGCTTGTTCGGGTGGAGCTGAGAGAGCGCAACAGTGAAAGAGGAAGAGCCAGACGGAGGGTAAGAGGAAGCAAAAGCAGGCTGGAGAGTGGGCACAGACCCAGGGACGTGGCCTAGAAATGAAGCGGCTGCTAGAAGATCACAGCGGCTGCTGCAAGCAGGACAGAGCCAAGGGGTGGCGCCTGGGTCAGGAAGGCCACTGCAGTCCTTTAGGGACGAGGCAGAAGAAGGCTCGGAGCAGGAAGCCAGCGGGGAAATGGTCAGGAAGAAGTGTCAGACCGATCAGGTCCTAAAGGCTGAGCTGGACTCGAAGAAGGAAGTCTAAGTAGGGTAAGCCGTGCTTTAGTTTGAGAAGACAGAGAGGAAAGAGAAGGCAAACCTGGGAAGAAAAGCCAGTGCTGAAGGCTGTGAATTAACTTTGAGATGAGCCACCTGATACTGATTTGGAACCTCCTCGTGAAGACAATGCGAAAGCCATGTGAATAAATATACCCTTCTGCATTTAAACTGCAGGTCCTGAAGACCCTCCAAAGTCCACCTCTTCCTCTGAGCAGTGAGATCAAGACCAGGAAGGGACAACTGACCACAGTGATCTAAGCTTTCTCACAAAGCATGGTCTTTGGACCAACCAGAAGCCTTAACTGGATTCCAGCTGTCCTGGGAAAAGTGTTCCTAAGACTCCCCTAAGCGTTTGGCTGGACCAGGAGTTTGCACCAGAGCTTGACTAAAGTGAGTTCTGCCATTATAAATTTACTAGGATATTCTGAGACTAAAATATGCAGGGCCCTGGCATGGTAAGACTCGTTTTTCAGCCCAGGCTGGCCCTGAACCCTCAGGGCTCCTGCCTCACCCTCCCAAGTGCTGGGATTAAGGCCTGTGCCACCATGCCTGGGTTCCTTCACAGACATTTTGTATCTTAAAAAAAGTAAAAGCTTTCTTTCTTTAGAATTTTTTCATATGAGTTGGGAGAGAGCAATCTTGTATGAAAATGTAAAATAAACTCAATCTTTTTAAAGAGTAAAATGTACAGAAATGATCTTACTTCTTCACATAAAGGCTCCCCCGCTTCATAGCACCAGTCCATCTTCCGTAAATGCCACGCACCTCCTGCCAAGGAATCAAACTCAGATGTGAAAACCCAGTGTGTTCTAAGGATTGTCAGGAACAATCCTTCTGGATAAATGAATACTAAGTGGGATTTTATCTGCTAATAGTTGTTGATTCGTTTTTGAAGTAAATTCTCTCTTCTACAGCATAAAAAGAATTATTCCCTCAGTTTGTCTAATTTGCTTTCTCTTCCACCAAGATCTTGTGAACAAAAACACCACCAGGTGCACATGTCATCCACTACTATAACACGGTATTTATTCTGTACCTTTATTATGTAAAGCGCACATACATATGTAGGTCATGTACCAGTGTACATGTACACGCAAGTATGCAATCCCTTCTGAAAGCATGATAAAGTTGAATTTATTTTACTTTTAGCTGAAAATACTGCTCAGACACTGTTAATGCGCATAGGCAAGTGACTCCCATTTGTGTGCCAGTTACACTAACCAAACTACAGCAGCGGTGCTCTGGAGGGAGTATTTTCGGGGGTGGCGTCGGGGACTGAGCCTAGGCCGCAGCGCTCAGCACTGCACCGGCCTCGAGCGTTTCAGTGACGCTGACCTGCGCGAGTGCCAATAAATGTCAAAGAGACCTGATCACGTGTCTGTTTCTCAATATACCTGCTACACTGGTGAAATGCGGCTCTTCTCATTTTTTTTTTTTTGAGTGAGGCAAAGGTTGAATGGAGGAAAACTTAGAAATTAAAAAAAAAAATAGTAATGTTTGTAGAAAGCACCCGACCCCGCTGCCTCGCTAGCAAAAACCTCTTACAGGCAGAGGAACAAACACAGATCTCATTCTCATCCCCATCAGCCAGTCTCTGAGTCCCCACATTTCCAGACATTCTTTAGTCTAATGTTCTAGTTTTAAACACAGTAAGATTGGCATCAATTTGAAAAACTAACTTAAGTCCCTTAAAACAATCAGCAGTGAATTAAAAGTGAAGCGTATGACTTTATAGAACCACAGGGAGGGTTCGGGGGAGCTGTCCTGAGAGTCACAACTCTTTGCAAGCTGTCTACCCGCTCTCAGCCTCAGTTTCCTCATCTGTACAAGGGGAGCAGGCAAAGTGATTGGGATTTCACTGTGACCCTGCATGACCACTGCTACAAGAGTGCTGTGTGTCCAGAGCATGTTAGCGTCCCTCCCGGATAGCAAAGCCGGGGGCAGCCACTTTAGTCAAATTTGAGAACAGTCAGGTGCTCTAATCAAAGAGGTAGGGCATCACAACAAGCTCACATGGAAAGCTCTTTTAAAAGATCCTAGGTTGATTTTTTTTCACCCTAGTACATTCCCTAGTCTATGCCACAAAAATATGGACACAAAACAGGATGCGGTGAAATTCTCAATGAGGTTAAAAGAAAAATGAAAGACTTAGATAATTCTGGGTAGTAAATCTTACCTTTATTCTTTTATACCTTTCCTAAACCCTAAGTTATCTTTACTTAGAACTAGTTTTCTTTTAGTTTGCAATTACGAACCATTAACTAAGAAAAATTAACAATTAAGAAAATTTATTATGCACATATAGAAATTTAAACTTTTTTCCTTCTCTAGTTTATAAATTTTTTTCTAAAACTCCAAAGTTTTCATTAGGTTTATAGATAATTGCTTTAAGTAAAGGATATGGACATACTGTATATCATCATGTAAATAACTTACTTGGCAGACCAGATTTCTCCAGCATTATCTTTAAACACTGCAAAAAAAATTATGCCAGTGTCAGTTTTGTTTCTGAGTTACAGCCCAAGGAGAAATACCCTTTCTGAATCTTGGCACTACGTGAGTCTGACTATACTGGCTCATTCTTGAACAGATAAAGACATGTAGAACTGAGAAGATCCACAAGTCAGTCCTCCTTCCTTGGAGCTGAGCGGGCCAATTTGGGCAGGGAAAGCAGTTTCTGGTGTTTGCAATGGGACTCAGGTCCAACTTTCATTCACTGCCTTCCAGCCTGAACCGTAACTTCCTTACTGTGAGGATTAACAGTGTACACTTGATCCAACGTGATTAATATGACTGACTTCACAGATACACAATAAACTCTGACTTCTGTAAAAGGAGATTAGCCTTTCCTTAAAAACTAGTCACATGATCCTCCCATGGTCACCACGGTGTTGAGTACTGCCAGCCTGGTTTGTCCACACCACCTGCCAACCTGTTCTCCCCTGGCTGTTAAGCAAATGGCAGTTACTAGATCATTTCACTTATAAATATTTAATATGCACCTCTGAAAGGTAAGAATTCTTTTTAAAAATATAACACTAAATGACATCTAAAAAAAGATTCCTTAAGATCAAGAAATACCCAACGTTCTAATATTCTGCTTCTGCTTCAATTATTACTACTTGAAGTTCTTTTAGTTTGAATCATGGTCCAAATAAATGGGTTATTTCTCATAAGCCTCTTTTAACCTTATAGGCTGACTCCCCCATCCCTGCCCAGATCCTGTAATGTATTTGTTGAAGAATAGTTTCCAATCTGGATTTTGTGGCTGAAAATCCATGGTAAACATCCTTCTATGTCTCTGTATCTCTTAAAAATTGGTAGTCAGACCAGTTTGGTTTTTTGTTTCTTTTGCAAGAAGGGTATTCTAGAACTTCTGTCGTATCTCAGGATTGCTCTTTCCTGGGTTGTTAGCGGTCTTTGAGATCACTGTCTTGATCCATTTTTCAGAAGCTGAAAACTTGGGATACCCTAAAATTCCTTCTTCTTTTATTCCTTCCTCTGAAAAACTGTGGTACCTTAAAACTCCTGGAAAACATCTACACAGGGAAAACTCATTATCTAGTTAACTACCCAGAAGTATAGTTTATCAAGGAAAAATAGGATAAATGTTTGATTCTCCTTTTCCCTTTATGATACTCTAGCATCCACTATAAATAACTAATGAATATTGCTGGGGGGCGGTATGAGGAACTTCCACATTTTATGTTTGTATTATATATGTATGGGGACAAAAGTATGTATGTATGTAGATAAGGAATGAGGGGTTCTCTCTTTCATCCACGCCTGCATATTTCAAAGCTGTCATACTTTTATTTATTATAGAATTTAAATTTGCGTTCTTCCTGTTGTTGAAACTCTTCCATCTTTGACTAGCGGGCTCCTCTGTCTCTGACGATTCCAACAGTGTTTGTTAGCTCCATGGCTTTCTGTGACAAGAACATATTTAGGCTCCTCTTACCCATTTCCTGACCTAGATATAGAAACTTTGTTCTAAGATGTCTTGGTTCCTTTCAGTACAAAATGGTACTTAGAAACCACACTCTGGGTCCTAGGGCTGCTTATTGCTATGAAGTTAATCGCTGTTTCTAAGCTGTGTCAGGGGGTAGAGCCAGAAAAAAAATTCTTTTAAGAGAAAAAAGTTGAAGCTCCTCAAGACTCTTCTTGATTCAAATTCAGGAGTACAGGTTTTTATTTAACCTCACTGATTTTGTCCTTGTCTCTCTGTTTTCCAATACTGAAAGTCCCAGTTCTTAGCAAGAGCAAGATCATATTTTATCACACACATGCATATGTACATTTATACCTCTGTGTGTGGGGTTATGGGTGCACATAAAGTAGAAACACCGGAAGTAAGTACATCAAAATGTTACACTGGTGGAATACTGAGGGGTTTAAATTTTTCCCTTTTAATCCATTTCTGCCTACTCCAAATTTCTAGAACAAGTACTACTGATAATCCCAACAGCAAAAGATCCGATAATCATAATCTTACTTAAGACTGCCAGTTGGTTTCCCAATTTTCAAGCTCCATAACTAGCCCTCTACTTGAGTATATACAATCCTTGGAAGTATATTACGTAAACCCTTGTCTTAGGACTTCAAGTGCTAGCACAGGTTACCCTGCTCACAACATCAAACACTCCCAGACCTCTAAACCAAATGGGAAATTACTTACGTCTCTCACAGACAGTGTTTCTTCTACTATGACCTCCATTTCTGTCCCAGGTTGGATGTCACTCCCCAGCGCGAAAAATAGGAACAGCTGAGAGCAAGACGGAAAATGCCGTTTAACCTCAGTTGTAAATTCTATGCTTTACTTCCTAGCAAGCAAAGCTAAGGATCCAGGAGCCATTAATAAAAACCTTGGGGCTGGGGGTGTAGCTCAGTGGTTAAGTGCTCACCCAGCGTATGTGAGGCCCTGGATTAATCCCTGGCACCGCAAAAACAAACAAAACAAAATCCCTCACATTATGTAAAAAGAACAGTACGTTGAGTAATTTAGTGTTATAATTTAAACAATAATCTCATCTACCGAGAAATTTAAATGGCCCCTCATCACTGTTTTGCCTCCTAGTAAACTACGGGTATCACAGGCACTGCTTCGTCTCCTACGATCTCCATCTCTGTCTCAGTCACTCTGCAAAGGAGTTTGCAATTACTACACACAGTAAGCACTGGTTTTTCTCAGAGTCACCTGGTTAGGATTTGATTTTCTGTTCACGGTGCCCACATTCTCAGGTGCCCAAGGAAAACAGAAACTGCTCTTTTGTCGATCAGTTCCCGAGGGCACTGTCTTCACCTTCCATCCCGGCCTTGTCATGTTTGTCCTCCTGCTAGCTTGTCACCCCGTTACTTGCTGGCGCTGAGGAGAGCGGATGAAAGGAGCAGGCCCTGGGAGACTAATGAAGCAGGTTGGGGCTGGGCCGGCGTCCGAGTGCCCCGACGCAGGGCACTCCTAGTAAGGGTGTCATTATGACCCTGAGCTGCAAACAAAGTCTGTCAGCTCGGCAGGGCTGCTGGCAAGGGCCAGTCTGGCTTTATTCATACCGAGAATGAGCCCTGATGAAGACAAGGGGAGAGGGAAGCTGCTACAAAACTATCATTACTGCAGAAAACAAGAGTGTCAAAAACCAACATGCTGTACTTCATTACATCTGCAATGCCAAGGGTTGTTACTCATACTTCTCTGTACCACTAAAGTAAAACAAGTCAACCAGCAATGCCAGCGATAACTGCAGGGTGCTACTGACTGTAAGATGCATCCTACCTTACAGACATTACAGTGTGAGAGAAATGGCTCACTTCAGAACTTGGGAAAGGCAGTGGCTGAAACCGGTCGTCACTCAACCTTAAAGACCCTCACCTTTTTTTTTAGACAGGCTCTGGCTATGTAGCCCAGGCTGGCCTCAAACTTGTGGTGATCCTCCTGCCTCAGTCTCCCAAGTGCTGGGGTTACACGTGTGTGCTACCATGCCCAGCTCAAACATCTCCCTTTTTATGGTTTATGTTGAGATGTCCCTGTAAAGTCTCAAGTAATCCTAGGCAGCACGTTTGGAAGGTGACTGGATCATAGGGACATAGCAGCAGACCTGCTGTTAGGAGGTGAGGCCTGGCTGCAAGAGGCAGGTCCCTCTGGGCGGGACCCAGGCGGGTGCATCTCCCTTCCCGGTTCCTCCCTCCACTCGCTCCGCTTCCTGCCTGCCATGAGGGGAGCACTTACTCCTCCGCCAGGCCCCTGTGCTATGCCATCCTGCCTTGGAGCCAGCTGACCATGGACTGGAACGTCGGCCAAAATAACCCTCGCCTCCTTTTAGTTGCAGGTGTTGGTTACTGTGTCCCAGGGACCTGGAAGTGACTAGTAGATACCCTTCACATTTTTACAGAGGAAGAACCCGGTGAGTATGCATCGGCATAGTATTTTTTAAACACAGAGAACTACGTGGATAAATTCCTAGTAGACCATTTTAAGGGGAAAAAAACCACTTTCAGAGAAAAGCAGCATTACTGGCACAGTTAGCGTGCTGCCTCCAGAGGTGAGACAGGGGTTACAGAGGCGGGCTTCTTGAAGGTGCCTTGCTGTACCTGAGACGAAGTTGGTGCCTTCCCGAGACACAGTCCCAGTGAGCTTCCCAGCTTCACTTCCGCTTCCTCCAAGGTGGAACTGTCCGGCACTACAAAATATTTTGATAATGTAATAAATGTTTGGAATTCCCATCTCCCTCAGCAAAATCACATCCTGAAGTCAGTCTTCGACATCAAGATCAAGAAGGAAAGGCTGAGGTGTAACTCAGAGGTAGAGTACGTGCTCAGTGTGGTGCAAGGCTGTGTTTGATCCCCAGCCCTGCCCTATGAGTAATACATTTTCATACCTTCCTCCCCAAGAAAAGAAAGGAAGAAAACTGTGTGCTGTATCTCATGTGTGCCGTGGTTAGGCGTCATTTTCAGTCTCTACACTCTACATTATTCTTGTGATCTGTGCAACTTAAAACGAAGAGCAACTCTGAATGGTCAAGACTCATACTTAATAAAAATGACTTGGACAAAGCTGTTGTTTACATGGATTAAAAGCCAGACAATGTTCCAACTCAATCCATGCATGAGGCTTGTTTCATATTTAAAAGTGTGACGGTGACTAAAATACCTGGATTAAAATATGTCCTATAAGTCAGATTATAAAAGTAATTTAAGAATGTTAGGCCCTGGATGCCATTATTTAAGGTTTAAAAAAGAAGTTAAAAAAGATGGATGGCATGGGTGTATAGCAGCTTTTAGAAACTACTGAAAAGACTGACCTGGACGAAGAAGCTTCCCGTTTCTATCAAGAGGTCTCAAACAGCTGTTCTCAACTGTAAGCAAAAAGCAGCGGGTTAGGGGAAAAAACGAAACTAAAGAGAGGCACGCTACTGTGTTCAGCAGGAAGCTACGATAGGCCAGACAACCCAAATCAAGGAAAAAACCTTCCAACAACTGAAACCAAACCTTTCAACTCTGGGCAGTCCTCACTCTGCACGGCAGTGCCGGACTGTACAAATATGAGTGGAAAAAATATGACTGTGAAAAGCAATCATAATTTTCAGTGGAGAAATCATAATTGGTTCACGACTTCAGAGCATTTTTGTCAAAACATTTAAAAACTGTTGTTTAAACAAGTACTGGGGAAAGAAAAAGAAACTAGTAAAATTAGTATCTGCACATTTACTTAAAACACCAGAAACCGAGCACTGAAATGTTTACGTCTCGGTAAAACACACCTCAAGAGCACTGTAAGCAGGGCTGGCTACTTCTCGCCGAACAGCTGATGCTACAAGCCGGGCATCTTTCCCACTGGCTAGCAAGCGGTCATTCTCCTGAGTTCAAATCACCGTGCAGCACTTTCTGTTCTGTACTTTCAATGTCACTGAGCTCCTGCAGTGCAAAGGCTTCTGGCTGCGTTGCTTTTGCTAGGCTCACTCCATCCTTATTGCAACCACCTTCCTCACCGCGGTCGCCAAGTTCCCCTTCATTAAGTTCCTCAACGGTACATCAGTGTCCACGTTCTCAGGGGCAGCTGCTTTTTGGACAACTCTATACTTTTATTTCCTTGAGGGCTTTCTTTTTTGCTGGCTACCTCCCTCCTTCCATTATCCATCAGGCAAAGTCTCAGGGGGGGTATCTGGGAGAAAAGCAGGCAACACAGCAACATGCTCCGCTGCCTATGTGCTGAAGGGCCTGACAGGGAGGGACCCATCGGCAGTAAACTTGTTAGTGTGGCTGCACGGGCTGCGGGACACGCGTGTGCTTTGTGCAGGAACCAATTTATTCCAGAGCGTCAACACAGCACAGCTGCTGGAACTTCTACCACCCTGCCAGGGGACTAAACTACAGTAACTGAAATTCATAGCATAACTCTGCAAGCAGGCTACCTAATTTTTAAATATGCTGAAAGATTTTATACTCAGTAAAATGGATTAGGGCCAGTGTGTGCTATTTTTGAAGACACAGATTCCTACTTCTGTGGAAAAAACACACTAGGCTTTCAGTCCAAACAGAATTCTTAGAAAGCAGGAGAGGAATGGAGCAGGGGTGAGTGGGACGGGGATGCTGAGCCTTCTGAATGGCCAAGAATGGCCTGGACCTAGAAGGTCTCAACTCCATCAGACCACAGCGGATCTCTGACTCCTGAGTTATACTGTTCCACAGCAATATGAAGCTAGCATGTAATTCCAATACAAAATTTCTCGTGAACCGAGATAGTTCCCCAGTTTAGAAAAGTGCATTTTAAATACTGTGTCCTTAAAATCCTTTTGCTTTTAGCTGGGCATGGTGACACGCGCCTGGGACAGGAGGGTCACTTGAGCCCAGGAGTTCAAGGTAAGTCTAGGCAACACAGCAAGATCCCATGATAAAAAGACAAAAACGTTAAAAAATGTTTCCTTCAGCATACACTTCCTGTGTATCTTCCGTGCGTCAGGCAAGGTGCTAGAAGCTGTGGGACAGTGGCGAGCGCAGCAGCTGCGGCTGTGCCCCACAGGCCTAACCCGACGGGAGGGGCAGACGTTCAAGGCACAAATAAAAGCGCAGCGAGAGCAGAAAGGACTGTGAAAGAGAAGTACAGGTGCTGAATGTGAAACACAGCAGCCGAGGCCGTGGTCAGGATGAGAGAAAAGCACCATGTCAGCTGAGACCAAAGCAACGGCTGAAGTCTGGAGATAAAGAGTGAAGGGAAAGAAGTTCAAAGAGAAACCACAGCACCGAGAGGCCTAGGGGTAGGGCCTGCGCCTTCAGAAGCTCACACGTGCAGCCTGCGAGGTGTGCTGAGTGGTACGCGTGGAGGGAATGAAGCCGTAGGTAGGCCAGGACTGGGCTATGCCGGCTCCTGCATGCGAGGAGAGAGCCCATGCACTTCGGAAAAGCACTAAAGAGCCCGAACAGAGGTGTGACACGGCGCAGCTCCCATGTATTTAAGAGGATTTCTTGCCATATACGAAGGATGGCTCGGGAGGAAGTCAGAGTGGAAAAAGGCGAGGGCCATTATTATGGGGCAAGATAACGAAGCACTCATTTTGAGACAGGGTCTTGTCATTAGTATAGGCTGGGCTTGAACTCACTGTGTAGCTCAGGCTGGCCTTGAACTTGCCAAGGTATAATTTACTTGTAATAAAACACATCCAGTTTAAGTATGTAGATAGGTTCATAAAGACACGAACATTCATTAACACCAGCAAACTGACGAAGTGTATCACACCTCAAGAATTCCCTCTGGCCACTCTGCAGCCAACGTCTCACTGCCCTCCACGCTGATCTGCCTTCTGTAATTACAGGTTCAATTTTCCGTCTCTAAAGCCACACGTATGGAATCATACACCCTGTCCTTCTTTGTGCCCACTCTCTTTCCCTTGGCATAATGACTCTGAGATTCATTCACGTTTTACGTACAGCAGAACTTATTTCAGAGGTGAACAGCAGCCCACTGACTGGCTACACAATTTGTCCATCCATTCATCTGCTCGTGGACATGTGAATTAATAGTTTTTGGTTATGACCACTTATGCCTCTCTAAGTGAATGTCTTAGTTTTTCTTTCTTTTTTTTTTTAAGTTTTAATTTTTCTTCAATAAACGTCTTGGCGTAGAACTGGCAAGTGAACGTTTAGGTTTATAAAAAACAAGCTAACTTTTCCAAAGGGACTCACAATTTTATACTCATTCCAGCAATACAAGGGAATTCCAAGTTGCTCTACATGTTTGCTAACATGTTGTTTTGTCAGTATTTTGAATTTTAACTGTTCCCTTGCATGTTGAATGGTGTGTCGTTATGACTCTAATCTGTTAGGATTTCTTTTTTTTTGTACCTGGAATCGAACTCAGGACCTTGCGCTTGCCAGGCAGGCGCTTATGCCACCGAGCTATATCCCCGGCCCAATGCCTCTAATCTGATGGCTAATAGCACTCAGCGTCTTTCACTTATTGGTCATTGATAAACAGATCTTACTTTGTGAATGCTGGTTTAATTTTCCAATTCAAATTTCTTCCTTTGCTTATGGTGCTTGGGACTGAATCCAGGTTCTCACAATGCTAGGCGCATGATCTAACTGCAACCCTCACAGGTATTTTAAAAATATACTCTGTATGCAAATCCACTGTCAAATTTATAAATATCTTCCCCTGGTTTGTAGTTTGGGTTTTCAGACACCTTTCAAAGAGTACAAATTTTAAATTCTGATGTTGTCTAATTAATTTGTTTCTCTCAGAGTTTGGGTTAAGTCCTCTTTAAAAAAAAAAAATCCTTCATAGTAAATTTATAAACATTTTCTTTCAGAAATTTTGCAGTTTTAGGATTTAACATTTCATTCTACGTTCATTTTAAGTTACTATTTTATATCATGTGAGGTACAGGTAGAGGTTCCTTTTGGCACATATGGATATCCAAATGGTCTGCCTCTATTTGTTGAAAATACTGCTTTCCTACAGAAAGACCTTGGCACTTTTGTGGAAAGTCAACTGACTATTTTGTATCCATCCCTGTATTTTTGGCCTGGTTCTGCTCTAAATATTTTAGGCTTCACTAGCCACATATGATCTCTGTTGTACGTTCTTCTTTACTTTTTAATTTCTGTGGTGCTGCAATTGATCCCAGGGCCTCACACATGCTACACAAACACGTATCACAGAGCCACATCCCCGGACTCTAAAAATGCAAACCCTATTCTTTGTTCACTGGTTACATAAAAGCAAGTTGTAGGCCAGAGTTCTCTGACCTCTGCATTCTACGTCTATCCATACACCAAAATACCCTGTCTAGAATAAGTCCTGAAATCAGATAGTGTAATTCTCCCAACTTTTGTTCATATCCTCAAAATTGTTATGGCTACCTTAGGTTCTTTACTGTTCTATATGCATTTTAGAATCGGGTTATCAACTTCTAAAATAACAAAATTGCTAGCACTTTCCATGAGAACGCATTTCATCTATAAATCAAGTTAGGGAGAACTGTGCCCCTAACAGCATTCTGACTCATGGACATGGCACACTGCTATACTCACTCAGGCCCTTGGTTTCTCACTGCCTGTTCTCTACTATTCCGAGCACACACCTTGCACGCATTTTATTAAATAGACCCCTACTACTTGATACCATAAATGTTTTCTTAATTTTGTTGTGCGTTTTTTCTTGCCGGTAGATAAAAATACAATGGATTTCTGCATATTGATTTTGAATTCCTGCTAAATGTAAACAAGAGATACCAATTCACATTCACAGAATGGCTATAATAAAAGGACAATAAACATACTGATAAGGATGTGGAGAAACTGCAACCCTGACACACTGCTAATAGGAATATAAATGGTTCAGCTGCTCTGGAATTTATAGTTTCTTATGAAGTTAAATATGAATTTGTCTTTATGACCCAGTGATTCCAATTCTGTATATATGTACCCAAAAGAACTGAAAACGTTATCTATACAAAGACATGCAAATATTTATAGCAGCATTACTTCAAAAGTGGAAATGATGTCTATCAACTAGTAAAACAAAATGATGTATGATATAGCCATACAATTGAATACTAGGTTAACAATAAAAAATAATAAATTTGATAAATGCTAAATAGTAAACTTCAAAAATGGTATGTAAATAGCATAAAAGAAGCCAGCACAAAACACTATATATTGCATTGTCATATTTATATTAGATGTCCAGAAAATCAAGTTATAGACAGGAGACTAATCAGTGTCAGGTGCTCAGAATACAAAGGGGTACAAGGGATCTTTCTGGGGAGATGGAAATGTTCTAAAGCTGGACTGTGGTACTGATGTACAACTCTATACATTTACTGAAAATCACTGAATTATACGTGAGTGAATTTTATGTAATATAAATTATATCTTCATAAAGCTGGTAAAGAAAACTAATGCTGGGTGAATAGTGACTTTATAGAATGTTAGTATGATAGACTTTATGTAAATGTAAATGTACACACACATACGGTTATGTGTAAGTATAATATATAGGGTAACCTGGACACACGCATTAGGTTAACGGTTATGACCCAGTAAAAGAATGCAGCCAGCCTGCAGTTAGGGGTCTGGGCGGGACCTCTTGGAGTAACTCCAAAGGTGAGTCTGAGTCACGTTTACTTAAGTGGGTTTTTATGGACAGGTTGGGGGCGTTAGTGGGATGGGCTTAGGTGGAAGAAGGCAAGGCCAAGTGTGAGACTGGAGGAGCGAGAACAGTTGAGTATGCGGCCACAGCCACGGCCAATGCTGTGGTTGCGCCGTGACCCAGCAGGTGCGGCAGGTGTGCCACGTCCTAGCAGAGCAGGCGGGGAGGGAACTACAGGATGCGGGAGGAGACTGTGACGGTTTTCAGAGCTTAGGCAGCTGCTCCAGGAACTTGGGTAGCTGGGACAAACAAGAGTGAGACCTACCAACACGGACTAGATACACTCCCAAATTCACAGACTGGCTGCATGGCAGGGAGCAGGTGGAAGTAAGGAAACATTTATAATGTTTCAACAAAAACAAGCACATGACAAAATGTTGATATTTGTCCATTTTGGGTGGTAGGTAGATGAGATTCTCCTCAATTATTTTGTAATTTCCTACATGTCTTTCATTGGAAAACCAAGACTAAATTAAGCCCCAAACCAAAAAGCAAATGTAAATGATTACCTATTTCCTTCATTAATTTTAATTCCTCTATGGCTTTAATTCGAATATCAAACACCACCTAAAATAGAGAAATAAACTAATGACTGTGTATAAGTTGAACGGGAAGAGATGAGAATGAAGACTGTCAGTGTGTACACATATAGATCATCCGGGATATTAATTATCTGACGCGGGTTTCTGCCTACTTGAAAAAGCGCCCATCCCTGAAACTCTCCTATAAAGGCAACAGCAAAAGCTGAAAATAGATTTTAACAGTTACGTTTCTATCAAATTGATGTTAACTGGGACAAAAAGGGCATCTATAGTAAAGTAACTACAAGTAATCACATTCCTCTACCTTAGGGGCATAGACTTGGGGCCAAGAAGCATAAATAACATAAAAACCCTTAAGACCAATCCAAGAACACTACAGTTTCTATTTAAATTATTCTAAACTGTCTTCTTTTCAAAGCTGAACTTAGGCCAGTTTCTCCTAGAGTATGAAACGCTGAGCACTGAGGGCTAACACTGTGAGAAGTCATCCACTCCGTCCTCCCAGCGGTCTCCCGCGTGATGCCGAGAGCGTGGACTGCATCCTGCAGCCTCCGTCAGGGTCGGGCCGTCTCCTGAGCTCACACTGTCCTTTCTCCTGTCCTGGCAAACATGACCCACCTCAACAAATTACAATGTTGATTTAAAAGAAAACAGCACTCTAGTAAATTTGTCAACAACACTCTCATCACTTGTTACAGGAAAAAAAGGCAACTTAATATATTGGGAACATTTAACTATAAGAAGATGTTTCCTGAGATACTGTTTAAGGAAATCAGTATCACAGTCTTCAAATGGAAAACTAGAGGTATCTCTTTAAAAGCAGCTGGCTTCAGACAGAGCACAGAATATAGTTTGGAGCAATTTAAGATAAACCTAAAAATCAAAAACAACACAAAAATAACAAACACACATATATGTACACATATGTACACCCATTTAAAAATAATACAGAAGCCAGGTGTGGTGGCGCATGCCTGTAATCCCAGCACTCGGGAGGCTGAAGCAGGAGGATCATTGTGAGTCCAAGATATGCCTGAGCTCAAGGCCATCTTGAACTGTATAGCAAGACCCTGTCTCACACATATATGTACACATATGTATACCCATTTAAAAATAATACAGAAGCCAGGTGTGGTGGCGCACGCCTGTAACCCCAGCACTCGGGAGGCTGAGGCAGGAGGATCATTGTGAGTCCAAGACATGCCTGAGCATGTAGCTGGGAACAAACAAGACCCTGTCTCAAAAAGCAAAAAAACTCTCCCCAAAACCCTCCCAAATAAACCAAAAAAGACCCATGAAAATAGCATTTTACATTTATCAAAGTCAGAAAAGTCTATGAACTAAATAGGTAACTGCCACATTCTCATTCTAGGCTTTGGAGTTTAAAAAAAAAAGTGGCTAATAGTTTTTTGAAGTAGGCCAAGGACTGATAAAAAATAACTAAATGTTAGGAAGTTTATTTTCCTGAGAGTCAGAAGTCTGTTGACACGAATGTTCCTGAAGGGTAACGTGCTGCTTTCTAAATAAAAATTCTGTCGATTTAGAAACGTTAGCTGAATATTAAGGCCTACTCACCGTATTAACAGTTGCTGATATTTTAACTTGCTTCTCTTCAGGTTCTAACTGGCACAAATTTCTAACTTCGAGCCAGTCACTCTCACTCACACCAGTGATCCATTTCCCACCTTGAGGCAGCAGACTGCAGGTAAAAAGACATTTTAAAATGCTTGTTTAGAGAGCTTGCCTAGGAGGTATGAGGCTCTGGTTTGATTCCCAGCATTATGAACAACTAAAATAAAACAAAAGTGTCTTCACAAGGCGCAAGGCAGGAGGCCATGTAAAGAAACTTTTGTGGATCAGAAAATCAATCCTTTTTCTTAGGCACCATTTCCGAAACTCTGTGTCCCATAAAGTAACTAACGGGAGGTGGCTATATCCTACTGCACCATCTCTATGAAGCAGCTGTCTTTGTAGGGGAAGGTCAGGCCAGTAGTCCATAGAGTTTATATTCAGGACACCAAGTAGGTTTTGACTTCTGTGAATAATTTGCTGCCACGGTTTTCAAGGAGAAGTGCTGTACCTAAGGAACCAGCTGTTGGCTTCTACCTGCACAGGGGAATTCCCATGGGAGCTTTCAACAAAGAACCAGGGCCTTGTGGCTGTGGTGGCACATACCTACAGTCCCAGAATCTGGGAGGCTGAGGCAGGAAGATCACCTCAAGTTCAAGGCCAGCCTGTACTATATAGTGAGACCTGTCTTAAAAAAAATTCCCCCAAAACAAGAGTTCCAGGGCCCACCTCTCAGGATTCAGATTTAGTTTTGTAACAGGCAAGCCATGTACAGTTCTACAGACTGTACCCAAGTGCCACATCTAAGGGGTGTCACATGCATCATTTACATCATAGACTTGTATTTCCGTTAAAGAGTTTTATGTTAGCAGTTGGCTGTAGAGTATCTTTTTTAGGATTTTTATATCTTCTTGATTCAGCTTTGGTAATTTGTATGTATCTAGGAATCTGGCCATTTCTTCTGCATTTTCCATCTTGTTAGAATACAAATTCTCAAGGTAGGTGTAAATGAGCTTCTGGATTTCTGCAGGGTCTGTTGTGATTTCACCCTTTTCGTTCCTACTTCCATGGGTTTGAGTCTTTTCTTCCCCTTTTTTGATAAGGTTGGCTAAGGATTTGTTGATTTTATTTTATCTTCCAAAGAACTGACCTTTCAATTCATTGATTCTTTGTATTGTTATCTTAGTCTCCAATGCATTAATTTCTGCTCTGATCTGTACAATTTCCAAAGCTCATATGGGCTTGGTCTGCTCTTTTTTTCTAGAAGTCTGAGGTTCAACATTAAGTTGTTTATTTGTGCTTGCTCTGTTTTCCTGACATGGGTATTCACACCTATAAATGTCCCTCTCAGGACTGCTTTCATCGTGTCCCATATGTTCCAATATGTTGTACTATCATTATCATTTAATTGTAGAAACTGTATAATTTCTTCTTTAATTTCATCGGTGACCCACTGGTTATTCAGGAGGGTGCTATTTAATTTCCATGTGTTTATGAAGTTCTCGTGATTTCTTTTTCTGACTTCCAATTTCATTGCCCTATAGTCTGACAGTATGCACGGGATAATTTCAACTCCTTTGCGTTTACTTAAGTGTGCTCCATGAGCTGGCATGTGGTCTGGGAGAAGTGAGAAGTGAATCCGTCAGGGCCTGGGTTTTTCTTCATTGGTAGGTTTTTAATTTCATCGTTGATTTCACTGATTGAGATTGGTTTAATTAGTATTTCTTTATCTTCTTGAGACAGCAGAGTATCTTTTCTAACAAAATCTTCCCACAGACAGAGAAGCCCTGTAGAGCAGGTGACTTCTTCCTAATTCACACAGTGGCACTGACTAGGCTAGTGGCAGTCCTTTCTGGGAGTGATGATCATAGCCCTGAGACTCATCCTACTCTTGGTCAGGCTCTCCATGCTGGGAGCCCACTTTAAGGTACAATCTTAAACATAATCAAGTTGTAAGCACAGGTGTGCCCTGAAGATCACCTCTGTGGAAACTGGATGATGAAGAGGCTCACTGAAACGGTGAGCACTGCTACGTGCAAACGTTCAGGAAGCACATAATTCTCTTAGTCCCCGAAACTCTGTGAAGTCGGCCCTAGTCGCTGTCCCCATTTTGCAGAAATAACGGAACAGAGAGAGATGAAACAACTGCCCAAGGCTACGCTGTCAGTAAGCAGCAAAGTTGCGAGCCAGTCCGGACAGCTGGTTCCCAAGTCCCTGCCCTTTCCTACTGCCTCATCCTGCCTCACGCAGTCAGGGTCAACTGATTATTGCGCAGCCTCAGGCGAGGCGCAGTCTACAAACACGGGAGGCAGGGAAGCAGGACACAACTATTCACCGACAAAGCAATCATTACGCTTAGAAAGATAAAAACCTTCAAAACAACAATTCCATTTAGAAGAAAAGGAAAGCCACCGATGCTACAGTGATCACTACTGCATGGAAATGGGCTGTGCTTGGGGCCTCTTCTGTCTTCACTTCTTTATTTTCCACATCCTAAAAAGTACAGCTGACCTTTCATAAAAGAATATAAAATAAACTTCACTATAAACAAGAAG
Source organism: Chinchilla lanigera (assembly GCF_000276665.1). Classification (NCBI taxonomy): domain Eukaryota; kingdom Metazoa; phylum Chordata; class Mammalia; order Rodentia; family Chinchillidae; genus Chinchilla; species Chinchilla lanigera. The sequence continues at coordinate 2,707,579 of NW_004955453.1, read as the reverse complement.
GAGAAACACATGTCTGCAAAACACGTGCGAGAAACCCAGTCCCCAAGGGCGCTGCTCACTGTCCCGACACTGAATCACCACACGAGAGCTGACACCCAAGGGCACTTGAAGTACCGGTCAGGCAGGGATGCAACGCTCACTACGTTCACTACGACAGTGTGGGAGAGCGGTGTGGGTCACAACTGCGGGGAGGGACAGCACGTCTGAGCCCTAAATGTGACCTCAGGATTCCAGGGGTGGTTACCTAAGTAGCTGCCTTATTTGGGCAGCTGGGAGGCTCTCAGGAGCCATACAAGGGATTATAAGGAAAAACTGTATTGCTTTGTGGGTCTCTTTTAATAAAATATCCAGAACAACTTAACCATGATCTTAATGACTTCTTCATGAAGAATTTCACGAATTTCCTTCGTGAAAATATACCTTGAGTTTTATAATTCGTTCTAATCAGAATTCACATGATAGGATTTTGCTTCATAACCAACTACTTTAGACTGTATCTTGTCTGTAAAACCAAGAGGGCCTGCCTGGCAAGCCCACAGTTGTGAGTTTTGGTTCCTGGTACCAAAAAACAAAACAACAACAACAACAAAATCCAGGATACCTATATTATTTTGTTACCACATTTATTAAAAAAAAAAAAATCACTTTTTAATATTTTTTTCTAAGTTGCAGAGTCTAAAACAGTATTCAGAATATAAACATTTAACTCTTACTATTACAAACAGCCTGCTACAAGAGCTGGGCGTGGTGGTGCACGCCTGTAATCCCAGCACTCGGGAGGCTGAGGCAGGAGGATCATTACAAGTTCAAGACCAGCCTGGGCTACAAAATGAGCTCAAGGCTGGCCTGAACTGCATAGTGAGACTGTGTCTCAAAAACACAAAAAACAAAACAAAACAAAAAACAGCCTGCTTCAACATGCATGCTGGAGGTTTGCCACCACTGTCCTAGATGGTATTGTATTGAAATAACTTAAAACAAAGTTTCCCCTTTCCTCTTTTTAGTGAGTTACCTGTTATCATCACTGTAAGCGTCCTGAACTAAAAGTGAGCTTCCGTCCCTGAGACCATGCTCTCTGAAGGTCCTCTGCATGCTTTCCCGGGGAATAGGGGTCCAGCTCTCTTCCCCTGCAGACCGGGCACTGTGGGTGAGGATGACGCCTGCTGGGATGGCCAACGAGGTGAGCACGGCGCCCACTTCCGCATTGGCTGGAAAGACATGCGGAGACTCTACCACCTGCCCACGCCGTCTGCCATCACCATCTGTCTCCAGATGAAGAACATGCAACAGCAGGGGCTCACAGTCAACACCAGTCGGAATCTGGACACCGCCAACCTGCAACAATATTCAGACAATCACCAGTGTGATTGGCATTCGCCAAATTAACATGATAGCATAGTGAAAGACTGCCCCGGTAGAATAACCTTCATTTCTTCCAAAAACAATAAAAATGTCTTGATTGACTTTCATGTATCAGAAGAATAACTTTTGATTTCTTTTGAAAGTTTTTCTTTTCTTTCTCAGGAGAGAAATCTGGATGGGATGCAGTGATTTATGAATCATCTGGGTGGTAACAAGGCCTTGGAAACACTGAAGGACCTGGGACAGGCACAGCGGGGCTGAGAAGCTGCTCCTCACCCCCATGAGACTGAGAGCTCACTCTGCCCCTCTAAGGGCCTCCACTGTACACCTCAGCAGACCGGCAGTCACGCCCTTGAGTCCTTGTAACAGCCTGGTGCTGCAACTCACACCAGGAATGCGACCATCCCACCTCTGCCCAGCAGAGACACTGCCTGGCATGATGAAGCTCTCAACAGCTCTCTTTAACATATGACTACCTGGACTAAAATGCATGGAGCATTTCGGCAGCTTTCTAACATTAAATTGCCTTCACATACATGGCCAAAACTTCATGCAATGACTTAAAAAAACCTAAAATTATGATATTTCTTCATAATTTGTTTCTTTACCTCCACTCCATTCCAAACAAAGATATCTTCCCCATCAGCAATTCCAACTTCACACAATGTCAGCTCATTTCCTAGGAGGATGAAATCAACAGTGAGATCATTCATCATGATCACCAGGAACACTTCAGCTGAAGACAGAGCTGGGATAGTCAAGTTTTTTATTTTATTATCATTTGACATCTTTTTTTAAAATTTTATTTTCTGTTTTTTGAGATAGGGTCTCATTGTGCAGTTCAGGCTGGCCTTGAACACACAGTGATCCTCCTGCCTCAGCTTCCTAAGTGTTGGAATTACAGGTGTGCATCACCATGCCGGACATTGTTTTTACTTTTACTTTAAAAGCTCAGGTAGTTTGTGAGCATGGTAGCAGGTAGTCAGTACAAAGGCCAATCTTAATCAAAGCACATGCCAACTGTGATAGGTACCACACGGTTCAGCTTCTCCCACGAGCCAGCTCCATGACTCTGTATGTGTCAATCCTCTAAGCTCAGTTCCCTCATTTATAAAACGGGGATAGAAGAATGTTGTAAAACTCAAATGAGATAAATTAGCATAGAACAGTTATCACAGTATTTGGCATAGGGAAGTCCAAAATAAATGTTACTAATGTGTTAAGGCTTATAACTAGATGTCCCTCCAAACCCACACGCACTGTTAGGTGGGGTTTTGGGGAGTGACTAGATCATGAGTGTGTGATACTGGATTAGTCCACAGATGGGCTTAGCATCGTGCTGGGTGTGGATAATGGATTTATCATCTGGGTGATAGAGTGAGAAGACCCTCCCTGGGTATGGGTGGTATGGGTGGTGTGGGTGGCACCAACCAACAGGCTTATAGTTTGGACTGAATAAAAAGGGAAAGAAGGAAGGCTTATTGCTTCCTGCTTGCCCAGCCATGGGCTGTTTCTCTCCTGCCATGCTCCTCTGTCATGGAACCAGCAGACTACGGACTAAATGCCCTACAAATTATGAGCTAAACGAAGCCTTTTTTCCTTTAACTTGTGGGTGTTGGATATTCTGTTCCAGCCAACCAGTAAATAATTAAGACACAGTGTAGCTGTTATCATTTTGAAATTTAAAGGAAAGAAGTACTTATTCTAAAAGTACTTTCCTGTGTTACAAAATCTGAAGCTGAGAGTTGGCAGAAAGTCAAGCTGCACAGACAAGACTCAAATGGCTTTCAGATCGTTCTGCTCAACAGTTGGTGATAATATAAAATTACTTTTAAAAAGGTAGCCCTAGTTTCAGAAAATATAAAACATTTCCATGATAGGAAGATTTCACATATTATGTAGGTTGGATATATTATAAATGGGATAAATTACTTCGTTTTGAAAAACTGGCAACATAATGATAAGCTATGTGGATAAGAAGTAGCAGTAGGTGGCACAAGGACTGGCCATGAGAAAACCACGGGTGAGCTCCCTCAAAATACAAATTCTTTTCCTTTTTTTTGGTCTTTTTGAGACAGGGTCTCGCTATGCACTTCAGGCTGGCCTTGAGCTCACTTTGTAGTCCAGGCTGGCCTCGAACTAGCAATGATCTTCCTGCCTCAGCCTCCTGAGTGCTGGGATTACAGGTGTGCGCCCCCATGGCTGGCCCAAAATATGAATTCTTAAACTGAGTTGCTGTGTTCACATTGCTCTTACCATGAAGTGCCTGGTAAACATGAAGTCCTGCTGGAACACGCTTTGCAACACTGAGAACCATGTCTCCTTCCCAAAATTCTAACAGCTGAGGAGAATGCAACAAAGAGAACAATGAAAAATAACATGAGTACCATGATTTCAGGTTGAACAACAACAGCAGTGTGCCGATCTATACAGGGAGAAAGCAAATGAGTACTCCCATCCCTACCAGTACCAAACAGGTGGAAATGCGACACTACTCTTGTGAAACTAGTGACATCCGAAGATGGTGATCTCATGTACTAATGGCTGAAGACTGGCATTCACACCTACACGGTTCTCCTCAGATCAGGTGAAGGCCCCTGTTAGTAGAACGCAGACTGCTCAGCAGGCCAGCAAGGGAGTTTCTGCCCTGAGCGCCACACTTACCTGTTCCCTGGGCACTGCTCAGGGAAGTGCAGCACCAGCTCCAGTGCACACCAGCATCCGAGTTACCCCTGAAAGGAGGACCTCCTGTGCAGATTTGAAAGCGGTATAGCCACGTGTGTAACAGCTTGCCAGGTCTGTTCTCCAAGGCTGTAGATCTAAGACCTGGAGGACTGTGCGAACCTCACCACAGCAGCCTTACTCAGAAAGGGGGTGACTATCCAGTGCTTATTTATTTATTTTTCTCTTTTTTCCACTAGAGTTTAATAACACAAGGTATTCCTCTTACGAAGAAATTCCTTATTTAAAAGGGAATCAAAGCTGGGCATAGTGGCACACACCTGTATCCCAGCACTCTGGAAAGCTGAGGTAGGAAGATTCCAAGTTCAAGCCCAGCTTGGCTAACTTAGTGAGACCTTGTCTCAAAATAAAAAATGCACTGGGGATGTAACTTAATATGAGAGCCCTGGATTCAACCCACAACACTGAGAGAGAGAGACAGACAGACGGAGACAGACAGATGCAGAGAGAGGGAGAGAGCGAGAGACAGAGACCAATTCATTCACTGTCTATCTCACAAACTCTGGCTAGAGGCTTACCTCTAAGACAGCTGTTCACAAAGATGTACACTTGAAACACTAGAAAGCACAGACAGGAGTGCTCCTAAAACTTACAAAAGTGAGCACGGCCTTCCAGTTTGAAATGCTGCCCTGAACAGGTTCAGATCCCAACTCACTGCCAGAATTAGCTCAGAAATGAACTTTTGCTATAGAAGTTCAGAAATATCAGACAAATTTAGATACTGATATCAATCCAGTATTTAAATAACATACAAATCGAAGTTTAAAAAATGTGTTTGCTTTTCTAAGTACAAGAAAATCAAAAGGTAATTTTGGTGAGGGATACAGTTTTCAGAAATTTCATTTAAGTTATTTCTGGAACAAAATCTACAAAGGTTACACCTTCTATATCCCTCTTCCTTGGCCAGGAGGAGGTGCGGAGTGCAGACGTGTACCTAAGGGAAAGACCGCTGGCGGAGGGGTCCTAGAGCCACCACTCACTAGGTGGCTCAGCACAGGCAACACTCTGACCTTCGAATTTTCATTTATTTCATCCTAAAATGGAGTCAACTTGACCTCATGAAGTTAAAGAACTAACTACATAATTTTTATGAAAGAATTATAAGCAAAATGAAGAATTATTGTTGTTACCACTGTTATTGAAACAGCTGGATCACTTACCTGGACAACAAGAATAAGAACATCTGGTTTTTACTTAGAGACTAATAGGCATTTTCCTTCACTTAAGAATCTTGTTAGGGCAGTCTGTGGTGGTGCACACCTACAATTCTAGTTATAGGGGGCTGAGGCAGGACAGTTGACAATTTGCCGCCAGTTCAGGCAATTTACTGTCTCAAAACTGAATTGAGGAGAGGTCTGGGGGTATAGTTCAGTGGAGGAGATTTCTCTTTCTAGCACACACGAGGACCTGAATTCCATTCCTAACATGGCAAAAAACAGAAAGAAAAAGCCAGATGTGATGGCATATGCCTATAATCCCAGCTACTGAAGAGGCTGAGGCAAGAGGATCACAAGTTCAAGGCCAGTCTGGACAACTCAGTGAGTCCCTATCTCAAAACAAAAAAAAGGGCTGGGGATGTAAAGAAGCTTATTATAAATGCTAGTTAATATCAGAGAATACAAAATTGCTTTAATTTGTTTAGTGGTTTGTGATTTTAAGCCATACGCTGAACTTCATCTTTTCATGCCCTTTGAAAAACAATTCTCTTTCATTTATTTCCCAAAAGAGACAACTTTATCTGCTTTCTGGCCCCCACATTAAAATGTATGAGGCCTGATTCTCTACTTGAAAAGTTGCTGGCAGAAGAATGTAGAAAGCCTCCCTAAAGGGCTTAAGATCGTTTGTTTCACCCTCTATGTACTGGGAGACCCAGGACTTTTCTTGAAGAATAGCTATAACCTAAGAAGATGAAATGGAGAAGCCAGCTGAAGATGAACCTAACTGTCCCAACTAAGAAGAAGTAAAGCTAAATTACCTGAAATATTGACTGCTGGAGATCTCCTAGAGTTTTCCTTTTATCGAAGGTCAAACCCCACATGCTTTCCATCGGACCGCTCACTGGGTGCAGAGCTCCATTGAAGAAATGATAATGAGGCCCCATGTGGAGATGTAACTCAATATTATTATTTGCAGAATCACATTCTGTTCTTTATAGAGGCATAAAAAAATACACAAATACTATGTTTTTTATAACAGATACTGTGTTATCTCAAACCAAAAATATCTGCTTCACAATGCAAGTAAGTTTTCCATTCTATCTAATATCCTTTTTTTCTATCTGCCAAAATGATTCATTTTCAATAAATAGCAAACATGCAGCTCTAATTACTACCATGAAACCCAAGGGAAAACTTTTTGTGTAAATTATGCAACATCAAGTACATTTCTTTGCACAAATGCTGAAACTTGAAATCTTCAGTCTTGAGGTTATGTTACAGCTAGGGACAAAATGCCAGTCATACGCTCACATACTTGTGTTAGGAGGTAGATTTACCAACTCATGTGCCATCCTGACTTCCAGTGGACTCCTTAGGCTCTTCTGCATTAGCAGCTGCTAGTGTGCTCTCCGGGTGCAGCGGGGCAGCCACAGCCTGTGCTGGGGTGCTGGCTGCTCCTTTGACTCCACCCCCGACTCAAAGCCTGGTGTCAAACTTGCTCTCCTAGGCACTGTGACCAGGGCAGAGATGGCATGGGGCTGTCACTACGATCCAGACTTCAGATACATTGTGTTATCATGGTCTGGAGAGCACTGGCTTTTCTGATGACCGCACTAAAGCCTTTATTACTGGCTGACTAAACTCCCTGGGTTATTCTACCCCTCAAAACCCCAAATGCTCATCTGGACTACTTCTACAGGTTAAAACATCTCTGTCACAGAATTTGCCCCTTGGGTCCAGATGGAGCCCATGGAAACACCCATTTCCTTACCCAATACCCTAGTGACTCTATCACAGAGCAAATAAAGAAACACTTTTTCAGGGTCCAGTATGAGGCCCTCGAAGAGAATGTTGAGATCATTAAGTTCGCAGCAGCCGTCTGTAAGAACTGATTGCAGGTTTCTGCCCGAGACTGACACTAAGCCCAGCAGTGCACATCTCCCCTTATGATAATCGGCCCGCCTCTAGTCCGCCATCACTGGACGCCAGTTTTCCACAACTACCTGAAAGTGAGGGCAAGGCTGGGCATGGTGCAGCCCACCTGTAATCCCAGTACCTGGGAGGCTGAGGCAGCAGGATCACGGCAAGTTCGAGGTCAGCCTGGGCTACACAGTAATTCAAGGCCAGCCTGAACTAACTAGCAAGGCCCTGTCTCAAAAAAAAGTGAGGGTAGTTTTAATGACACTCTGTCTTCACAGAATTCACGTTCCCAACTGTGTGCTCACTGATTTCTCTGGCCTTCTGAGGCTTCCATCCTTACTTAGCAATGGCTATTTTATGTCAGTACATGTCACTCTCACAGGTAAAGATTACTTCTTCAAAGTAAGTGAAAACTACTGTAAAATTTCAGCAGCCAAATAGCTGGATTTTTTCTTTTCAGTTTTCATTATTAAAAGCTTAAGACTTAAATTAATCTCCATCCCCAGAAAAACTATTCAAACTCTGAAAGTGACTTAAAATTACCTTTTCCTCTGTAGTTCCACATTGGCTGCATCCATTTCCTTCAGCAAATGGCAAGGAACCCTGTATCTGGGATTGGCTCGAGCTGTGGATGAAACTCTTGGTTAACTTGTGCTGACTAAGTGAAATCCGGCTGCTGAAGAGGCAGCACGGAGGCTGGAACGGACGGTGCCGGCTGCTGGGAGAGCTGCTGCTGACCGGCTGTGTGAAGGTTCCGTTTCCCAACATCAAATGAAAGGCTGGCAGTTTTTAAGTCAAGCTAGAAGAATTTCTTCTCTTCAACTCTCTTTAAGTATGTTTTAAGAAAGGTCACTCCCTATTTTTATCCCGATTATAAATGTAACAACTGGTTACTATAAAACTTCTAGAAATTATTTTCTAAAGAGTAACAGATACTACTGTACCTGTAATCTCACTCCTAAAACATACATACACACACCCACACACACTTTTAAAAACAACTAGGCTTTACAGAAATGAGCTCACGGCCAGCTTGAACTGCATAGCGAGACCCTGTCTCAAAAAGACCAAAAAAACCCCAAAACAAAACAAAACAAAAAAACTAGGGTTACATATTTGTAACTTGCTTTTTCATTTCATATGTTGTACTTTTCCATAGCCTTAAATGATTGCATAATAGTCTTTTTTTTTGGTACTGGGAATCGAACTCACAACCTCATGCTTGCCAGGCAGGTATTATGCCGCTGAGCTATATCCCCGGCACATCTACTCTATACTTAGCATAATTAATCTACTCAGTGTTTTTCTGTTATATACTAAGGTGGTTTCCAATTAGTCAATATTATAAAATAATGGGGTCAACAAGCATCTCTGAGCATAAATATTCATATATAGTTCTTTCAAGACAAATATTTCAAGACAAATTTGTGAGAGTTACTGGTTTAGAGGGGGCAACAGTTTTAAGGCTTTTAGATATGTACACCCAAATTGGTTGCATTAATTTACATAGCTACCAGCTGTAGAAGGAACACCTTCAAATATCTACGAATTTCAGGTTGTGCGACCACACCTGGCAAGGTTCATAGAAATATTTGACACGACAGGGCAAAAGTTGTACTTGATGCTGTTTCAAGTTTTTCTAATTATGGTTTAGGTTAAAATTTTTTTTAACAAATAGGATTTCTTACATCCTTTTCCTGAGGATATATACTGAGTGCCACGATTTACCATACAGGGAAAGTACACTTGTCATACATTTTACTGCTTTTGATTAGCTTGTCATTTGCTTTGTAATTCTGTTTAAAGTTTATATTGCTTTTCCTTAATTTTTTTCTTTGTTTGCTTTTAACCTTAGAGAAGTCTTTTTTATCTTCAGATCAGATATTTATATTTTACATATTTTAAGGTTTCTTTTTCTACTGAAAAGAGCTACAGTTTAATTGAAGTGACTGCAGAATAGCAGGAAGTGCTTTAGTTATTTCCTTAGCAACAAATCAACTTCCCAGTTGTATTTATTGAGTAATTCAGTTTTCCATTTATCTGAACAGGTATCTTGCTTACCGTGGGTTAAAATCTCATATATACTCAGATCAATTCCCGGCTTTATTGCTCTCTTTCAATGACCTGCCTACCTCTTGGCGTTAATCCCACAGTAGCTTCACTGTTTTAGCTGTATAGTATCTTTTTACAGATACAGTAAACTTCCCAGTAGTCCTTTCTTCAACTGTCATTACTTTATCTTTCTCTGTGAAAATTATAATTATTTTTATAAAATCCTGTCCCTTCATGCTCAAAAAAGTCCATCAAGCTAACTTTAGGGAAACTTCATTTTTTACATATTCCAATTATGGTTACACCAAAATTCAAGTCAGTGAAAAAAACATTAATACTCCATCTGAAGACATACTTTCTGTTAATATGTACTGCTGTAATTGTGAATTTTGATCTGCAATATTTCTGTCAGAACTAATCCCGTATCTTTTTTCTTCCCAGAAAAGTACAAAGCCTTTTTGGTTAACAGCACAGTTATGTAACTGTTTTAGATGTAGCAAGTTCATATTCTTTGATTCTCATGCAAATTAGCAACTGCTTTATCCTTATTCTTTATAAAAAATGATTACTTTCTCATTTTCTAAGAACATTCTCTTCATCTCTAATCACAGCTATGCTGCAATCTAAAACGCTTTCCTGCTATGGGTTTTTCTTACTTCTGAAAGGACTTTGAGAAAATAATAAAAAAAATCTGACTGATTTATTAGTCATCTTAACAGCTTCAGTTAAAAAATACTCATTATTACAGGTCTCAAATATTAACCTCTCTTGGCATAATGCAGTGCTTCAAAGAAATTTCTGCTGCTCAGGGACCATCATTTTCATGGAAAAGAAGAAAGAAATAAGAAAATAAAGAAGATAAGCAGTAAGACGAAAGCCACTTACAGCACTCAAAGGCAACATGGCTGAAGGACAGACACAAGCCTGAACACAGCGCAATCACACTCGGGTATGCCAACCCAGCTAAAGCAGTTTGGAGCAGGATCTTGCTATGTAGTTCAGGCTGGCTCTGAACTCACAGCGATCCTTTGGCACTCGTCTCCTGAGTGCTGAGATTACAGTTGTGTTCCACCATGCCCAGCCCAAGAAGAAACTATTACAAGTCCAGGAAAATCCAATCATGACCTCTGATTACAGTGCAGAAAATTAAACAGACATGTATGATCTTTGTAAAATGACAAACTGCTATATTTCATTTGGCATAATAAATTACTTCTTTAAAATATTACTCAGGCTGAAACTATTTTAAAATGTTCCTAGGGTAAGTCGTCTTTTAAGAGAGGAAAAATTCAAATAGCACTCCATGTTTATAGTCACTAAATAATAGGAAAATTTTCTTTCCATACCTTCAGGTGGTCTCTGCAACTGGGATTTCCGATAAAACAGCATATAGGCACTTTCTTTACCCTGGAATTGCTGTTCAATATCTTTTTCCTTGATCGGCTGGACTCTGGAATCATTTATATCAAACCAGTGGGGACAGGTAGCGTTATCCTCTGACCCCGGGGGTTTTGAGGCCAGCATCTGGAGAATCTGCTGACCATTACTTTGGAAATCAGACTCAGCCTGGGCAGAAAGCTTCTTCTGTAGACTAACCGTACCTTCATCTGAACTGAGCAGAAATGTCTGAGAATGGAGCTGTAAAAACTATACAGAAACAAAAAAAAAAAATACTAAATTAATAACATTTTTAAAAAATTAGACTTGACAAGAATTATTTTTCTTCCTTTTTGAGATTATATTTTAAAATCTCACCTTTATTTCTGGCCAACGAGTGAGGGTGGGGGTGACTTATTCCAGTAGAAGACAACATTTAATAAAAATCAGAATGCTAGGGTTGGGGATGTAGCTCAGTGGCACAGCGCCTGCCTGGCAAGCGCAAGGTCATGAGTTCGATTCCCAGCACCAGGAAAAAAAAAAAATCGGAATGCTCTGTTCAATTGTCATGTTAAGGGTGAGAGCTGCCAGGCCATGATTTGAAAATCACTTCTTTTTTTTTTTTGGTACCAGGAATCGAACTCAGGACCTTGTGCTTGCCAGGCAGGAGCTGTGCCACTATATCCTGGGCTCTGAAAATCATTTCTATACTTCACTAACCCTGTTTTTCTTTCTTTTTTTTTTCCCCTTTGGTCTTTTTGAGACAGGGTTTCAGTCTGCAGTTCAGGCTGAGCTTGAGCTCACTTTGTAGCTTAGGCTGGCCTCCAACTCACAACAATCCTCCTGCCTCAGCCTCCTGAGTGCTGGGATTACAGGCGTGTGCCACCACGCCCGGCTCTTTTCTTTAGTTAAAAAAAAGTACTTAAAGAAACCTATCAGGTAGATAGAAGAGTAGACCATACTCTTCTGAAAGATTTAAAAGCAATCTAAAGAAAGCACAGAACTATGGCAACCACACAGTGTACCACTATCAAGTTTAAAACCAACAATCCAGACTCTGCTGAAATAAAGTAGTAACTGTAAGCTTTGGTTATCTTTTAATGTCAGGGGCTGTTCTGGGAAAGGAGGTCCCACTTTAAATGCAAGAAGACTGGACTGTGGGCACAGGACTACACCAAGCCTCTGCCGAGGTCTGCTCCGAGTGTCAGGCAGTTGGCATGCCTGACCACAGCACTGGAGGGTTGACTCTCACCACTCCCAGAGAGGGGCTACGTCAAATATGCCTTTTGTGCTACATGCCCACACAGCAGTCTGCGAAAAAGGAAAAGAAAGGGGCTTACTAATTACAACTCCTAGAAGTAGTCTGTCTTCCCAGGCGGGTCACTGTCACTCCTGGCAAGGGACACCAAAGGAACATGTGTAAAGTCTCTCTGGGAAATCAAAAGCCTGACAGGGAGGGAAGAACGGCAGCTTTGCAGTCCTTCAATACCCTAGCCTTATTCCTAGTCTCTGAAAAATCTTTCTGGTCCTTCTTCAAGGGACACAATGACAAAGTATAAAAACCCTCATGGGAAATGATGACTCAAATTTTCACAGGACTAAGACTACTCATGTGAACCACTGCAAGATCCGAAGCTACTCCTCAAAAAGCAAGACTCCAGTTGTGCTTTGAGGACAGGTAAGTACAATCACTATAAAGAGACACTGAACCTGCCTAATACCCCTTTTGGCGCCCACAGGTTCCTGACAGGCCTACTGAGCTCTCTTCCACTAAATGGGCAGCCCAACAGTGCTCCATGTGTACACACTAGTATAACTCCTTTCTCCATGTTTTCTGACAGGTTTTCCTAGCCCAGCTAGTGAGCCAATTCACCCTAAGGTAGTTAGACAGTGCTGTATATAATCCCCAGTAGCAGGGCCTACAACCCCTTCAGCAGGAAGTAGTTATATTAAGACAGAGACCTCTACTTCCTCAGCAACCCTTAAAAATTATGAGGAAATGAGGCAGGGGCCTAGTGCATGGCAACGTGGCTGGGGCAGCTGGGAAACCTGTTAATCACGGAGAATATATTTTTAATTCTCCTGGCATAGGATGTGTGCAGGAATGAGCCAAGCCCCGCACTGAATACCAATCAGGGGGCCGGGGATTTAGCTCAGTGGCACAGCACCTGCCTGGCAAGCGCAAGGTCGTGAGTTCGATTCCCAGTACCGGAAAAAAACCAATCAGGGAATGCTGTTTCAGTTCTTCTGGCACAAGAACTTCATGAGATCAAGCAAAGCCCTGCACCTGAGGACAGCTTTGTGGTGTGAGAACAATCAGGTTTTGATAGGCAGGCTTGGCTCTGACATCAGAGAGAGGATATCAAAGACGGATCACTAAGCTCCTGGCTGCGGCGAGCCTTCTACTTGCCCGCCCTCACTCCGCAGGGTGTGCTGCTCTTCCTACTTGAACTGCCTAGACTCACTCTGCAGAGCGCTTCTCCGCAAACACCTTTTCTCTTCAGCGCTCCTTTGCACTTCACTTTCCTTAGTAAGTGCTGAACATTCATCTTCCTCAGTTCTGCCCAATCCTTGGGGACAATCAGGGTTCGCAAAGAACTGACTGGTCATTATAACACCAGTAACCACATCTCTCCACTTCCGGTTCTCTCCCCCGACCCCTTTTGCCTCTCTCTTACTCCTTAATTTCGACGGGGCCTTGGATCCCCTCCTTCTCACCGGCAGGAGTACCTTTATACACACAAGCATGTGGGGCTCACCATGACACTTACTTACCTCATCAACCAACATACAAAGGGCACTCACTTTTCTCTAAAAGTAATTTGTGTCAAAGCTCTAATCAAAAGTATTATTTCATCACAAACTCTCAGGGCCTAAGAGTATGACCAGAGACAACACTGCTGATACTGTGCACGAGAACAGATGCTAAAATAGTTTTTTAGTTAACTTGTTTTAGGGACAATTAAGTATCAACAATTTGAAAGCACTGAGTAATGAACTTTCTGTATAGTCAAGTTTTTTACTGTTTGATAGTTGGGGATTGATTCTTTTATGCCTCGAACTTCATAAGGCTTTCCAAGCTTCATAAGACCGATCTTTCTGATAAAAATGACAAACTCTATAGATTAACAATGCAAATGACCGTTAAGAGTAGCCGAAGCAGGCAGGCACCAAGTGGGGTGGACACAGTCCTCTCAAACTAGGTGACCTGTGTGTTTGTCTACCTTGGTCTGCGGCCGCTATGGTGAGACAGAGTTCCAGCAGAGGCAGGAGTCTCATGTAGGTGAGGGGCAGAATTTGAGTGCCGGAGAGGGACAGAGAAATATTCCACAAATGTGCCCCGTATCTATGTCAAATCCCCCAAATCCTTTACTAACCCCTCACTGGTGGACAGACAGCACAAGCCCACAAGGAACCTAGCAGAAAGCAATACCGAGGAGGTTCTCTGAATAGAGCCTTCTACCATCCCTGGTTTACGGGCTCCTTAGAATGAAACATAGAACTTTTGAGAATAACCCAATTCAGTCTCCCCCAAGCCATGTCCAGTGTATAAAAGATTAAACTGAGGGGTGGCCACAAAGTACACAGCCTCCTGAGACAGGAGTAAGTTTTTTCTTTTAAGATACATTCTATAGCATGGTGAATACAGTAAGTAATAATGTATATTTCAAAATTGTTAAGACAGTAAATTTCAAATGTTCTTAATACTTGAGGTGATGGATTCGTTAACTGGCTTGATTTACTTATTCTACTTTGTATTAATTATATCACTTTTTACTGCATAAATATATACAACTATAATCTGTTAACTTATGATTTAAAAATTAAGATATACAAAAGAATACATGACATGCAAAGAAACAGGACGCTGGATTCTTAAAAGATGGAACAGTCCTGCCTGGCAAGTGCAAGGTCCTGAGTTCAATTCCTGGTATCAAAAAAAAAAAAAGATGGAACAATCAATTTACACGAGAAAAACAGTAAAAGGAACTAACTGAGCATGGAGGTGCGCTTCTGTAATCCCACAGCCTGGGAGGCTGAAGTAACAGTGTCGGCTGGAGTTCGAGGGCACCCTGAACCGAGGCACTGTCTCAGAAAGTTTAATAACCTTGATAAACCCCCAGCAAGGCCCATGAAAAGGGAAGCTAAACAGCACAAATATAACAGAAATGAAAGAAAGAACACTTGCAAAAGAAAGCTTGTGTAGCTACAGAAACATGAGACAAGGTATTTCAAGGGAAGGAATATTATCAGACATAAAGGACATTCCACGTCAGGAGGTTGTACCAGTCCTCAACGTATACGTTCCTAATAATACAGCTTCAAGATAAATGAAGCATAAGCTGTCAAAATTAAAAGGAGGAAGAGACAAACCCGCAATTATAGTTGGGAGACTTTTATTTTTTTGAGACAAGGTCTCGTTATGTTACCCAGGATGGTTTCAAACTCCTAAGGTCAAAGGACTACCTGTCTCAGCCTCCCAAGTAGCTGGGACTGCAGGTACCTGCCACCAAGCTGGGCTAGGTGCGAGTTTTCAAAATTCCTTTCAGTAACTCACAGAGCAAAAAGACCAAAAATTAAAAGTGCAGAGAATGCAGAACACTCTAAACCAATGTGATCCAGTTCACATTTATAAAACACTACACCCCAAAACTGCAAAGAAAACTTTGTCCAGTGAACATAGAACAATCAGCAAGACAGATCATACTCTGAACTATGAAACAAGTCTCACTGAGTTTAAAAGATCTGAAATACAGAGTATGCTTTCAAAGTGCCTTGGTGCTGTGGTCTGGGTTTGAAATGTCCCCCAAAGTCCCATGCACACAGGGGCAGGGCTTTTGGAAGGTGCCTCGATTATGGGGCACTGTATCCATCAGTGGTCCACTGACTGGTTCTGATCTGATGTGCTGTTGGGAGGGGCCTGGTCAGAGAAGGGAGGTCACTGGGGGGGTGGTCGGAAGGGTTCTTGTCCCCACCTCCTCCCTCCACTCTGTGCTTCCTGGCCGTGGTGGTGTGAGCAGCTTTCTGCCCGTACCCACTCACCATGCCACTTCTGCCTTGTAGCCAGCTAGCCAGGGACCGTAACGGCGAGCCACAATAAACTTCAGTGGTGGGAAAGTGACAAAGACACATAGTATTCATCAGAAGTCAATTTACAGACATAATAAAAAACAGAAATCCCCACACACTCCGACACAAAGCACACTTCCACAGAACTCATGGGCCAACAGAAGAAAGGGGTCAAGGGCAAGTACAAATATTTCAAAGTGAATGGTAATGGAAGCATGTCAAATACAGCTGCAGCTAAATTACTGCTTAGGAAGAAGCCTACTGCTTTTTTTTGTTTCTGTTTTTTGAGATGAGTTCTAAGGTATCCTTGAACTCACTATGTAGCCCAGGTTGGTCTCAAGTCCTGTTCTGTTGCCTCAGCCTCCTAGACTGCTGGGATTACAGGTGTATGTCACTACAGCCAGCCAAAACTCAGAGCTTTAAAAAAATGTATTAGAATGAAGATTTTAAAAGTGAGACACCAAGCCAAGAAACTAGAAAAAGATGATCAAATTAAAGCCAGAAAGTAGTAGGGAAGAAATAATTACAGACAAAGACAAATCAATGGAATAGAAAACAAATAAGCAGTAGAGAAAATCAGTAGGATTTTATCTAATTATATCAAAGGCAAAAGTTTTTTTGGGGGGGTACTGTCAGTTGAACTCAGGACTTGTGCACCAGGCAGGTACTGTGTTGCTGAGCTATATCCCTGGACCCCAATTTTTTTTTTTTTTTTACTGAGACACGGTGTTGCTATGCGGTTCAGGCTGGCCTTGAGCTCACTCTGTAGACCAAGCTGGTCTCGAACTCACAATGATTTCTCCTGCCTTAGCCTCCCGACTGCTAGGATTACAGGCGTGCACCACCAAAAGTTGTTTTTTTGGAAATAAATTTAGCAACCCCCAGCAAGAAAGATGAAAATAAAATAGCAAGGAAATACAAGTTAACATGAGACATGAAAAAGGGACATAACCTCAGGTTCTAGAGACACCAAAATGATTAATATGGAACATTTTAAACAACTTTATGCTACTAAATTGGACACTACAAAAAATATAAATTCCCTCAAAAATTTAGACCTAATTCTCCAAAATAATGCTATTCTCTTCCTGGTCACTCAAGAAACAGAAAACTGATGTTTGATGGTCTAATTAAAAGATGCATTTAAAAACCTTACTGAGGTGAGTGTTTTGCTCTTACACAAAACAGCTCCCAACGTTCACTGCATATTCTGTTGCTTTGCTGGTTTTCAGTCAAGTTGTATACTCTGGTTTTTGACATATCAGTGTTTGTATCTGATCTTATAACCTAGGAAAACAAGTGATTCAGCATGTGAGAAATCTGAGTGGTTGGTGACAATACTGTTTTGCTTTTGTGATTGGGAGCCAAGGTCTCTTTTTTGTTGTTTTTGTCTTGATAATTCATAAAGTAATACTTAGTAAATAATTTAAGCAGGCCTTGGTGGCCCATACCTATAATCCCAGCATTCAGGAAGCTGAGGTAGGAGGATCTTGAATTTCAGGTCTGCCTAGGCTGCACAGTGAAAATCCTGTCTCAAATGACAAAAGCTAAAAAAACCAAAACCAAAAACCAACAAGAAGTAGCAGCTAAATTATAACCACTATGCAAAACTGATGATTTTATTTTCATTTTTTTGTTTTTTATTTTTTGAGACAGGGTCTTGTGCTATAGTTCAGGCTGGCCAGGGATTTGCTATGCCCAAACTGGACTTTTTAAAATGCCCTCCTGCCCAAGAGTCCACAGTGGAGGTCGTGATGAAGTTCCCTGGGACTCGGATTCCTACGTCAATGGCACTTACTACCTTTCGCAGTGGTCCATGCTGCTTTCTGTACTTCTTGTTCCAAGATATTCCTATCTTTTTCAAGAGTTTCTGGCCGAGCTGGTCCATAGGGATTAGATTATTCTCCTCCTTATGAAAGAAATACAAAGTCACTTAAGAAAATCTGATGAGAAATAATTGTAACACAAATTCAAAGAGATCAACAATTCAATGTGCTCCAAACACAGACACAGTAAGTGGATTAATCACAATTATTTCATTATACGCCTCAGTTTAGGAAACCTGAATTTTGCTGCTTCCCAGGCATCACAGTTTAATCATTAAAAGAGCAATAACCTTTAAACATTAAAAGAGCAATAACCAGGAATTTGGTAAATTCCTGGCAAATTTGGTAAATTATTTAGGATTTTTAGAAGAAAAAAAAAAGTTTTTTATCTGAATATTTCAAAGTATAAACAAGTTCTAAAAGACAGTAATATATAACTGTTCCAGGATCAGTTGTAGCTTCTCAAAATTCACAGACTGAATCTTTAACCTCGATACTTCATAATGTTACTTAAATAGAGAAGAAGCCTTTGAAGATTTGATTAAATTAAAATGGGGACATTTTTCCTTTTAGGAAACAGAAACTAATACCATCTGATGTCCTTATATAAACACATACACTATCCACTCTACCTGTAGTAAGACTGCTTTTAGAGCTGTCAATGGATCATCGACGTCTTCTTCATTCTCAAGAGTTTTCAAATTCCTATCTGCCTCCTAGGAAGAAAAGTAACAGAGTTTCTATCATAGATCTCCAGAAACGGTGGTAAAAATGTCACAATAATCTGTGTATGTTTTAGATTCAGTTTGAGATCCAAGTTTCATTGAAGAATTCTGGACGGATTACTTAATCTCCCCAGTTTTATCTGCAAAGTAGGATGATGAGGTAAGTAAAAATTCTGGCATAACACACATGGCAGATTCCAGAACTTTCCAGCAAGGCACTGCTCTAGCTGTGCCCCATGTTAATTTGGTATATTGGGTTTTCATTATCATCTAGTTCAAAACATTTTCTGATCTTCTATCTAGCATGTTCTTAATCATTTGTACCTGGCTAAAGAAATGCTACTTATTTTTGCAAACTCAGCATAAATAGTCTCTTCCTGGTCACTCAAGAAATTTATACTATATTTGATAACGGTATTGGGGAATATGTTAAAATTCTCTTGCTAAGAAATCTGTATTGGCTTTCCCCCTACATACAGCATTTTTTGTTTGTTTGTTTTGTTTTTGAGATAAGGTCTTCCCATGGAGTTCAGGCTGGTCTTAAACTCACTAGCCTAGGCTAGCCGTGAACTTGAGATGATCCTCCTGCCTCAGCTTCCTAAGTACTGGCGTGCACCACTATCCCTGACTTGAGCTTCCATTTTGATGTTCATACAGTCAGGATTTGGGAGTGAAAGGCTAAGCTTGGTCCTCAAAGTTACTCTTTACAAATAGCACCTACTAAAGAACTGTATGTATATAGGGAGCAGCTCCTTGAAGGAGACAGAACTGCCAAACTATTGGCAGAAAGAACGAGACCTGTCTATGTTTGGGATACTTGGAACCCTCTGTCTCTAGGCACAGGAGGTCTCCTAGGCCAGTAAAGACGCAAGCACAGTGTCCAGCAGGTACATTTAGTAAAGGGGAAGCCATTAAACCATTAAATCATTATTTGAATACTGCAGAGCTCTGGTTAAAAAGCTAGTGGTTCTCAACACACAGAACAATATGAAAAAAAATTAACAAGTAGGCTGCTTACTAGAAGCTATGAACAGGAAAATATACCCAGCTCACATGGAAAAAACCTTTTGACTGTTCTTTATTGTGTGAGGAAGACCCTGCTAAGGTAACAACACAGCTTCCAGTGTAAGAGCACAGCCATGTGACAGAATGCCACGGCTCCTTGAGTCACATGGCAGAACTAGGCGATTCTGACAGTACTAGAAAGTGCTAGTTAATGCTAAAGAAATGAACACAAAACAGCAACGAGATATTCAAGAAGCCACAACCCAGAAAGAATCATTATCTTCAAATATGTTGTCTCACCAGAGTGGGTGAAGCTACTATGTTTGTGTGTGATTTCAATGATAACCCTGAAAATAAGATCGCAAGCAGGTACTTATGCCTTGAAAGTCGGGAGACAAACGCTGTCAGCTAGAATAACAGCTCAGCTCTGAAAGTGGCTGAGTCAAACTGCAGGAGGGACCGAGGGGGCAGACGCACATGCTCCTCAGGCGGGGGCTGGGCTGCCCGGGGTGAGGTGCGCCTGCTCAGACCAGAGGCCTGGAAGGAGTGAAGGAAGCTTACAATAGGTGCAGGCCTAATTGAAGAAAAGAAGCACAACACAGTGGGAGTGGGCAGGAGAAAAACAAAAAGAGAACATCCTAAACATTTATCAGTCCTGGGGACAAGCTTTCATCAGGACCAAATGAAAGCCTCAGCTTCATTTCAGAGTGAACTAAAGCTACTGTAATTGCAAAGTGGAAAGGGGGTTGGGGGGTGAGAGTGCCCACTCTAGGGCATAAGATTCTCTGCTCCAGGAAACTGAATATGCAAGACAGCAGTGTGGGGGCGGTAACTAGGAGCAGCTTAAACTAAACAGGGAACACAGGGCTGAAACAGACCAGACAGGATGAGAAGCGCTTCACTAATCTGCTTGGGGAGATGCCTCACAGACTGTCTTGGAAAATCTGGACAAGCATTTGACAGTGATGTCTGCACAGGTTTCTCAACCCAGAACTGTACGCCACTGCAGTGCGGTCAGGAAAAGAGATGCAAGAAAAAGGACTGGGAAGGGGAAAAGAGCGCTGCCTCTTCTTTGCTGCTACAACATAAGGGAGTTGAGCAAAACTGTTGATTACAAAATCAATTATAAGACTAAAATTGTTGCTGGCCAGGTGTGGTGGTACATGCCTTTAATCCCAGTCCTGGGGAGGCCGAGGCAGGAGGATCACTGTGAGTTCAAGGCCAGCCTGGGCTACACAGTGAGTTCAAGCCACTCTGCTTTTTACACAGCAAGACCCTGTCTAAAAAACAAACAAATGAAAAACCCAATAAGCTGCAGGGTGTAGTGACACATGCCTATAATCCCAGCACTGGGAGGCTGAGATAGGAGGAGTGCCATGAGTCTGAGGCCAGCCAGGGCTACATAGTGACCTAAAGGACAGCCTAAACTACAAAGCAAGACCCTCCCTCCAAAAAGAAACCAAAAAAACAAACAAACATATAAAACAAAACAAAAAAACCACCCAAAAAGAAACAACAAAAAAGTTAAAGACCAATACACTAAAGATAACTTCATTTCAACAACCAACTTTGTGCAGTACTCCAAAAGGCACAAAGTAGAGGCATAGGCCCACAGCGCCTCTTTCTGGTAACCATTTTCTTGATACTGTTAGAATATAGTTTTTTTCTTCACATCTAAATTTCATAGAATATGTATATCTCTCAGTACACTCCAAGTACAACTGACAGAACATTAGAAATACAAATAGACGATTTGGAAAGCAAGTTGAATGTCAACAAAGGGATCTGCATTTTAGACATTACTGGCTCTAAGCGAAGCCATATCACAAGTGAAGAAATTATTTATAAACAGTCATGACAAATAATCAGGAAATGATGTTCTAAGCATTTTACATCCTAGCATGATTGTAACTTAAATATAGATGTCATATTGCATTTTCATTTTATTTTAGAAACCTGGTTGACAGTTTGGGGTTGATGTCTATGTAAGACATCATAATTTCTTAGGAACTCTAGTTCATACTTTGCCTTAGAAATTCTACAAGTTTTTAATTTTTTTGGAGAAAATTAGAAAACTTAAAAAGACACTCAAGAAAGCTACATACTGTCACATATGAAGCTTCTGAACGTCATTGTGTGTGTGTGGGGCATGCAGGTGCACACACCCACATGAGATAATATTGACAGGGATTCTGGAAAAGGATGCAGGAGCATAGGAAACTAAACCAGCACAAAGCTCCTGATGGAGCTGGCATAGCAGATTAGTGGGGAAATATGGATTCTTCAATCAATGACAACGGACAGCTTTTCAAATGGAAAAAAAACACTGCTCACAGAAAACCATTCTAAGAGGATCAAAGTGTTTTGTTTCACTGCTCTGTGGTCCTAGGCAAGGGCTGAATGTCAATTTAGTTAGTGTCAGTGAGCACGGTTTTAAAGAGCTACTTACAGAAGACATGACGCTGCAGTCATATTAAATAGGACAAAATTCACCCTGGTTTAAATACTGTGTGAAAGCTACAGGAAGGTGATTGTGTTTATTACATTTTCCTTACAGTCTGCAGGATACAAAACCCTATTGTACATTATCTAAAACAATGCTCATTTTATTTGTTGGGAAAAAATATATACTTTTCAGTTATAGATGAATGCTACCTCTTTGTCAAAATGGAGGACGTAAAGCCGAGGGTGGTTCTAGACTAGAGGGTTAGGAAATGGCCAGCTGATGACGTTGGAGTTCATGCTAGAGAGGGAAAAACATTTCCATAAAGGATGGTGAATTGGACAACTGATGGAATCTGAATATAATTATAGCGGTTCCTTAGTTCACAAACTTAATTCTTTCCATTATTCTGGAATAAATTCTGTAACCAGAACTGTTGACAAAATGTATCAACCATAATAGGAAAGAATTAACTTTGTGAACTGAGGTACCACCATATGTGTGTGTGTATACGTATATATACAATATATTATACACTATATATGATATCAATGTTAAAAAAAATTATACCAATGTTTAAATTTCCTGATTCTGATCTCATGTTTAGGTAAGAGAATGATCTTGTTTTGGGTAGATAAACAATGAAGTATTTAGGGGCCAACAGGCTCTGATGTGTCCAACGTAACTTTAAATGGGTCAGCACTAATGATGGTAATGGTGTGTGGGCGTGCGTGCACATATGCACAAATGTGGCAAAAGGTGGTAAAGGGTGTGTGGGAGGTATCTGGACTATTCTGAATTTTCTATGTATGTAAAATTATTTAGAAACAGCTGGGCATGGTGGCTTACACCTGTAACCTAGCACTTCAGAGGCTGAGGCAGGAGGATCACCACAAGTTCAAGGGCAGCCTGGGCTCCAAGGTGAGTTAGGGCTAGAGCAAGATTCTACCTCAACATCAGCGACAGCAACAGCAACAGCAACAACAACAACAGCAAACAAGCAAACAAAAAAAAAGAAAAATTTAAAACATACATGTATTAACTTTCAGCGCCTATCAAGTTTCTATAGGACACATATATAATACATGGCAAAAGATCACCAACAAAATATTTTCATGCTTACGTGAAATTGCCAGTTTCCCAGATGATCAACATCTTTAATATATACATGATAATGTCCTCCATAGCAGCCACCTTTGTGTATAATGACTGAGAAGAGGTCATATACGTAGTCTAAGTCATTCAATTCACTCTGAAAGGAAAATAAACACTGATATAGCTTATGTAAGATGGTAAGATACATAACCAAAGAGAAAAAGAGAATTTTAACTACTGAAATTAATAAGAAAGTTGTTGCTATTAAAGGGTAAGTAA
This sequence comes from Chinchilla lanigera, assembly GCF_000276665.1. Lineage (NCBI taxonomy): Eukaryota > Metazoa > Chordata > Mammalia > Rodentia > Chinchillidae > Chinchilla > Chinchilla lanigera. The sequence goes on along the minus strand of NW_004955453.1, from coordinate 2,684,526 downwards.
AGATAAATTTAAATAACTAGTTTTTTTTGTTTTAAGAGTAGGAAGAATTTATTGAGAAAAAGAAAGCCTCTGTCTAAGAAGGATAGAAGCAGGGAGCTGGAAAGAAGGCTGCCTCTAAATAACCAGCTTTAAATTTAAAAAAATTTTTTTGGGGGGATAAGGTCTTGTTATATAGTCTAAGGTGGCTTCAAATTTGCAGTGGTCCTCCTGTCTCAGCCTCCCGGGTGCTAGGATTACAGGCATGTACCACCATGCCTGGCTAAATTCTAAAATTCTTAATTTATTAATTACTACCAATCACAACATGCCATTAATTTATGCCCTTAGTTAAGTGTGAATATGTATATCTGAAAAAGATATTATTTTTATGTGCTTTGGCTTTTTTTTATATAAGCTGTGACAACATATAATCCCATCAGTGAGTGTGTGGTTGAGATTTTTCGCAAGGGAAAGCCATGCCTGTACTATACCGATTATGCGGGTTCATATGCCAGGTTTTTACCTGGCTAAACTGTACTATATTCCAACCACCTTCTCATGTGTCTCCATCAAACCAGACTATCACCCCTATACTTCAGTCCTCTGCACAGAACAGGACTCAGCAACTGTGAACAGCAGCTGCATGATGGAGGGACAGTTTAATGGAATGAAGACTTTTACTGTTTTATTAATTCTTTCTTTCTTTTTTTTTTTGGTACTGGGAATTGAACTCAGGATCTGTGCTTGCCAGGCAGGTGCTCTGCTTTGTTAATTCTATGATTAACCTGTTCTGTAATTAATCACAAATGACCCAATAGATAAAACTCCAACTTAGCAATTAAAAATAAAACAAAATGCCTCTATTTACAGCTAGTTGGGAGCTGAAGCAGGAGGATTTCAGTTTGGGACCAGCTTGGGCAACTCAGCAAGCCCCTGAGTCAAAATTTAAAAAATGAAAAGGACTGGGGATGTAGTTTAATGTTCCCTGAGTTCAATCCCCAATAGGAAAACAAGAATAAAAAACCAAAAACAACAAAAACCCCCAAACCAAGAACAACAAAAGCTTAGATTAAGACATATTTAAATTCCTCATGCAGAAGAAAAAGCAAGCTTCAGCCTCAATGGGAGTGAGCCACACAGTGCAAGCTCCCTTCTGGCCTCCATGTCTAAGCGCAGTCAGTATCATCTGCAACGTCAGATGCACACGTGTGCCATCTAAAGGGTGCCAGTTATTTGAGAAATTTCATTGCATAAAATGTACTTTTTAAGTGGGCTACATTTAAAAATGAAATGCTCAGCCAAAAGACAACAGACACATACCTAAAGATACAAGGTGACATTCTTTCTTAATATGGAAATTCAAAAGTAAAATTTACGAAGATTTCCTAGACAAGTTTACTTTTTTTTTTTCACTTTAAAATCGGGTGCCATGGCCAGGGATGTAGCTCAATGGTACAGTATTTGCTTGGTATGCAAAAGGACCTGGGTTTGATCTCCCAGCAGTGCTGGGGCAGGAGGGAGAATCACATGATAAACTGCCTCTTGTAAGAGG